>NC_135753.1:6012500-6030000 GCF_041903045.1 Epinephelus lanceolatus | reverse complement strand
AAACTAACATAGGTTGGGTTTGGGAAAGTTTGGACATTGTCATGTTATGTACTTTCATAAAGTTGTGTAGGTTAAGTTTAGGAAAGTAAAATTAAAGTTATGTACATTAGGTAACGAAAAAGAAACATAGTTGGGGATCCTCATGTTACATTGTTAATGTAAAGTTACGTACTCAGCATAGATTTGCGTAGGTTAGGTTTAGAAAGTAAAATAATAAATAACCAATTAATTCAAATCTTATTATTGGATGGTGCTGCAATGATCTAAAACAAACAAAATAACAGCCACTATAGTGAAAAAAGACAAGATCCTTTACATTGTTATTATGAGAATCTGTGTCAAAAAAAATGACTTTATCTCAAAATATTAAGTAGTAGTAATAAATAAGGCCTTTATTTTGAGTTGCTAATTCATGATTATAAGATAAATTAGTCCATATTTTGACAAAGCTTCTGATTATTTTGAAATATGAAGTCATTATTTTGAGATACTAAGTCATCATTATGAGATAAGTAAGTCCTTGTTTTGACAATGTCTCTCATTATTTTGAGATACTTGTTTCAAGAAGGTTTATCATTATTATGACTTACAGGATCTTGTCTTTTTCCATTACATTGGCTAAAAAAAACTGGTCTGGATCCCTCTCCCTCAAAATGTTAGACCTATTTCCAAGTTAGCTTTTACATTAAAACATCTGAGAAAAAATAGTTTTCTGGACAACTACTCTCTGTATTAGAAAATAACAGCATTTTTTAAAAGTTTCAATCTGGCATCTGTATGTATCCCAGCATTGAAACTGCCCTGCTCAAGGTTACCAATGACCTTTTAATACCTGCTGATGAGGGCATGTGTTCAGTCCTTGTACTCCTGGAACTTAGTGCAGCTTTTGACACCACTGATCGTAACATCCTGTTAGACAGAAGGCACTGGGTGGGGATATCTGGTACAGCTTTGGAGTGGTCTTCGTCTTATCTGATGAACAGGTTTTGTGTCTTGTCAACAACCACTTCTCTTTCATCTCTCAATTACGGTGTGCCTCGGGGGTCTGTTCTGGGACCAATTTTAGTGCAGTCCATAGGGACTTGGGTTGGGAACCGGAGGGTCGCTTGTTCAAGTCCCCACCCAGACCAAAATATGGAGCGTGGACTGGTAGCTGGTAGCAGTTCACCTCCTGGGCACTGCTGATGTGCCCTTGAGCAAGGCACCGAACCTCCCAACCACTCGGAGTGCCTGTCATGGCCATCCCCACTCTGACATCTCTCCACTTAGTGCATGTATAGGTCCTGTTTGTGCATGTGTGTGTTTGGACCTGTGTGTAATTGACAACAGAGTGAAAAAATTGAATTTCCCCTCAGGGATTAATAAAGTATATAAAATTAAAAATTAAGTTCATTTAGACTGTCTATTATTTCCTCAGTTTTTACATACCAAAGTGTTTTTATCAGTTCTTTTAAAAATTGTTGTTTTGATGTCTTTTCTGTTTCAATTATTGACATGTAAAGCACTTTGTAACTCTCTTTTGAAAGAGCTTTATAAGTAATAATAAATAATAATAAATAATAATAATCATTATTATTATTATTATTATCATTGTTAGAAATGGGCTTTCTATACTTCTCCCCCATAAAATATGTTTTTATCCTATCAATATTTTAAAGTTTATTTATCCAGTAAGAAAGCAAGTGAAGAACAATAATAGAGGAACAATAAAAAAAAGCAAACAAAAATGTCCACAGCAGTGCATGTGGCTCCCTTTGTTGACCTGTAAACCCCTACAGAGGCCTAAACAGAGAGCCACCAGAAGAAAATGTGATGTAAATGTGATCCACCAGGGGGTCCCAGGGTGACAGTCAGCTGTGTGGTAATTTGCTTAAATATATGATAGATACAGAAACATGCAACATGTCTAACATGTCAAATATGTATGTTTACTATTGTCAGTTGTTTTGTTTTTTTGATGCCATCAGAAATTTGTGAATTCAATTTTATGTTTATTGATAAGGTCGTAGTTAAAGGTGGTGTTGAACTGGACAGAGGTGTTCTTATTGTGTTTGCATACATGAACATACATACAAAAATTAACAAACAAATAAATAACCCTGAACACTGGTATCATAAAACTTCATGTCAGCACAGACACATCTGATTGTACAGGTGTACCTAATAAAGTGGCCATTGAGCGTGAATTTAAAGAAATATCAAAAAGCTTCTTTATGCTAAAAACATGATTAAATCTGCAAATAAAGACTTTGAGGTGTTAACAGGTTTTAAAGTTAAGTTTAAAATATGTGCATACCTCAAGGTCTATTTAGTAGCTGTTCTATTCTTTTTGGTCACAACACAGTCTTCTTCAAGATCATTGATGGAGTCATCATAACATCTTTTTTTTTCTTTTCTGGGCACTAAAATGACTTCTCATCTACAGTGGCATAAACATTTCAAGCACATTTCATGGTTTTTTGTATGTTTTGTTTTCTATTAATGAATAAATGGATGAAGGCTGTACAATGCAGTTACAAGCTCTGGAAAAAGCTACTGACTGAACTTTGACTTAATTAGTAAATGAAAATCAAATCTACATGTTCCAACAATCAAGGACTAACTGATTTTCCAGAGGTGGGACCAAGTCCTTGTTTTGCAAGTCACAAGTAAGTCTCATGATGCGGCCACTGAAAATCTTAACCAAAAGCCATAGCTGCATTTACGAAATCTGTTATGCTATTAAAATAAAGAAACTACTATGTAAGGGCAAACTGAAAACTATTATTACACCAGTACAGTTAACAATTTGAGTTTCACAACAGTCCCGTTTTAATGTGTTATGTTAGGTGATTTGTTGTTTTTCCAATAGACTGGTTGTCTGTTTCCTTGAAAAGACAATTATACAGCTTTAATTTGAAGGAGCACACAGAACATTTACTGGAAACAAGTCTTCTCCAGTTTAGAGGAGACTTGTGGGTTCCCATAAAACCCATTCTCATACAGACATCTTGGGTTGAAGGTTCAAGGGACTCCTTTGAAATTAGCCATGCCAGTTGTTCCCTCGCCAAAATTTAGCCCAACTTTTGAGCATTGGCATGGTTGGTACCAATGGATGCTTTAGGTCAGGGGTCTGGCAGGCCAAAGGCCCCTCAGCTAAAACAGAGATGCATATTAAACTGGGCCTGCATCAACATGTAGGGCTAGCTATAGTGCCATGTATAAACATATCTTTGTATCATGTGTACAACACTATAATAATTACTGACAGATTCATACATTTACATATCATGGATTCATTTGACAAGGATTCATAGGCAACAATAATGCCAAGGCCACACTGCCTGCATGAGCAGCACATGTGCATTGCAGAACCTCTTGGTTTTTCTTGGGTTTTTTTTCTGCGCCCCTGTTACAGTAACACATTAGAGTGGCCACACTGCCCATGTGGGCAACACTGCTTGGGCGCAGCTTGGCTGGTGCTCAGCTGTGGAACTCCTAGAAAGTAGGAGTCTCAACTATTTTTTCTGCAAGAGCATGTTTTCCAGTAAAAATAAATGGTGAAAATGGTCTTTTAATAATTATATTGGCATTATACCACCTGTCATTTCATTGTGTGTATCTGTCTGACATGAAAAAATATATGTATTTCTTTTTATTGTAACACTTTCTGTTTCAAAACAAAAGCCACCTGACAGTGTTTTATTTGTTAACACAAGGCTTTTTACTGTTAAATATTGTCATGACCATGTTGTTGGTGATGCAGTGGCTGCACGGTTGCATAAATTAATGGAGTACTGGCTTTTTATTGTGGAAGCACAGCAGCATGCAGTGTTGCAGCAGCAGTGCAGCAACAGTACTGTCTGTGTGACCACTTCATGTGGGCGAGCCACAACAGTTCAGCAAAGTAGCTTTCATGTACTGCTCACACAGGCAGTGTGGTCAGGTGTTAGCCTATCAACAATGCTGTGTATTTAATATTTTTTTTAAATGTTATGAACAGGCAAAATTATCTTGCCAATAATATGTTGGGTTCATGTTAATGTGTATTTTCATACAAATTTAATTTTGTAAAAAAAAAAGAAAAATATTAAACAATAGTTTAGGTAAGGCTAACTTGAAATAATGAGCACACCACAGCCTCTTAAAGACAATAATATTGGGCCATGTCCCCCCCACCACGAAACAACAAATTCAAAATTGGCAAAACAACCACAAAGAGACACAAAACAATTACAAAGACATGTGAAACAACCACAGCGATGCAGAAGAAGAAGAACTACAAATGGACACAAAACCACCACAAATAGATGTAAACTACCATGAGGAGACACAAAATAGGCCTACCACACACAAAATTACCACAAATGACACAAAACCACAAATGATGCATAATGAATACAAACATACACAAAACAACAAAAACAGAGGCACCACAAAGTCTGTGTTTCTTGCTCCTATGGAGGACAGGTGGTGGGGCCTTTTGCATATCTGAGCTCAGGGGCTCATTGTCTCATAATCCGCCCATGAGTTAACTTGATAAAATAATTGGTAGTTGGTAAATTAACAATTTTACAGGGGGAAAAAATGATTACCAATGATTATACAATTTTAGCTTTAATATCAGGACTCATGACCTCAGTATTTGTGAGTTGGAGGTATAAAAGCAAATAAATGAAATGAATGAAGGGTATGATAAAAAAAGTATGTGATGAAATCATAATGAGAGAGAGAGAGAGAGAGAGAGAGAGAGAGAGGAGGGGCCTCCCCCCCCCCCCCCCTCTCTCTCCTTCCTCTTTTTTCTCTCCAGACGCGTAAAAACAGGCAGGAAGCGCAGAGCGGAGCACGACAGAGAGCAGAGAAGAGGAAGAAGAAGAAGACCAGCACACATACACAGACGAAAGACAGGAGAGAAAAAGAAGAAGGAAGCAGCAGAGGAGAGGAGGAGGAGGAGGAAGAGTGTGTTGGATATAGCTACTGTTTTGCGGGTGTTTTGCGGGGAATGTGCGGCTCCTCCTCAACTTTCTGAATCTCTGCTCTAATGGTGAGAGGAGGACGCAGAGGATGGGAGTAACCTGGTCCTCCAAATGCCTCGCACTCTTTCTAGCTCTACACATAGGTGAGTGTCCAAAAACTATCCATATTATTTATTAGTATTATGATATATAAATACAACAAAAAGATGTAGAGTCATACTTTACGATCTGTGTATTTATTTCCTTGGATTGTGTCCTGAAATCTGTTTTCTACTGGTTACCAGGATGGGAATCGTTAATTTTTAAAAGCAAATAATGTCGTTTTTTAGGCTCATTTTGAAACTTACCGGTGTTTAATATTTTTACTCATATTTTAAGGTGGATAAAAACAGTTAGAGTCGCTTCTATAAGCGATTTTTTAAAATATAGCATATGTCTTATTTTCAATTCAGCACCCGAAAAAAAGAGGCTATAAAGAATAGGTTAATGCTTAAATCACAAATTAAATGTCGGTCACTTTTAAGTTTGCACACTTAAATTCGTTTTTAATGATATTAATTTATTTTTCAAATGATGTTTAATGTTAATATTGCCGGATGTGTCCCTGTTGGTGTGGCTCGTAATGAAGCAGTGGGGACATGTGAGCAGCAGCGGCTCATTTTAACGGGGCTACACTTCACATTTGGAGTGTGTGTGACACGAGTGGGTGCGTGTGCATGCGTGTGTGCGTGTGTGTGTGCTAACAAGGGGAATGCCCCCCCCTCCCCCTCCTCCTCTCTGCACCTTGGTTGTCCCAAAACTGAAGACATTTGTTGATTTTTTTTCATCTGCAGACATTAATTTATTTCTCAGATTTAATAGGCCTATATTAAAAGAAAAATAAAAACTGATGTTTTTATTCAAGCGGGTTAAATTTGGTGTTATTTGCGGGGGTGTTTAAGAAGCTACAAAGGAATTAAAAGGCTAGTTTGAATGTCTGCAAACGGCTGTTTGACCGGAATAAAAATGTACAGAAACCAGACGCTATAAATGTCCCGCTGGAGCCTTGTTTTTCAGGGTTTGTCGGCTGTGTAGGACTCGTGCTTCCCGCCGCAGTGTGCGGAGCTGCAGGGAGGCAGCAGCACCGTCACACCCGCGCTGTCCGGGAATAAAAACTAGAGGATGAGAAGCAGCCGTTAAAACATTTTCTTATTAATATCATCTTCATTTTTATCTCATGTGTCTGATAAAAAACGAAAAGAACGAAAAACACGGTTGACAGACCTCATTAATCTCGTCAATTTTCGCCGTGCTTGCTCGGGTTAGCAACCGTGCACACGCCTCGTGCACGATGGAAAATACAACTGCACGATTTTTTTGTTTTATGTTTTTAAAAAAATAAGATGTAAATTAACTGTTTTTCTTATAAAGATAATAACACTGCATGAAGCTTTAATGGTTTTAATGCAACAGTTCCTGCAGAGGAGAGAAATCCCGGATCCGTCTAATATCTGGAAAATGAAAAAGCTGCAATATGTGAGATGAAACAAGAGGAATGTGGTTGTTGTTTTGTGCTGTTGCATTGCATAACGACGCTGTGGAGGAGGGCTCTGCATGTGTGTGTGTAGTTCTGATTGTGTATATGTGTGTACATGCTGGTGGCAGAGAGAAATGCTGAATTATTCAAGACGCAGAATCCTCCCCGGTGCTATTGTTAGAGAGAGAGGTTTGATATTCACGGTCCGGAGGGTTCAGGAGAAACAAACCAGTCAAATCAGGATGAAATAGAAACAATAAATGCAGAGTTAGATGAGAAATAAATAGAAATGTCTGTCTGTTGCTTGTTTGGCTCATTCTCGTTCTCAGTCGTTCTGAAACGAGATGAGAATGAAAATGAAACCAAATGAGGGCAAAAAGCTGCTGAATTATTCCACACATACTAATTGATACATGCAGGGAAATCCAATGAAATCGATCAATTAGTCTGAATTTCCCCCTTTCCCATTTACTTGAAACCAACCAGCCTCCTACTCAGACAGGACTTCGGTGGGTGCGTGGAATTAAGTCTCCATCCTGTCATCAGCCTTCTCCGGTTTTACTATTTTATTCTATTTTATTTGAATTGTGCAATGTGATTGGCCGCTGCGAGCAGAGATTTAGCGCGCTGCTGCAACACATTTCACACCCAAACCGTCTCATTAAATCTCAGGGGTGGTTTTAAAGCTGCAATAAATAGATCTGCTGCACAAATATTCAAAAAGACGTCTTTGGAGCTATATGCATTCTAAAGTAACTCTTGTGCAGAACATTCTCAGCAGTGATTTAAAAATCAATGTTTCATAGAATTTTTTCATTGTTGTGAAATGGTCGAAATTTGTATATCTTTTTAGAGTATTTTTACGCGCGAAAATGGCCTCGTGTGTGTCGGAGGTGGGTGTGTCTGCTGGAAGTTACAACACGCTGCTTTTGGCATCGATGCACTGCAGGCAACAGTGTGTGTGTGTGTGTGTGTGTGTGTGTGTGGAGGTGGGGTGAATGAGTGCGAGCGTGCCTGATGGGAGGCGTGAACGAAAAATGCTTTGCGCGTCCCCGTTTAATGTGCGCGTGATGGGACTGTCCTGGTTTCAACGAAAAAAAAACAGAAACAAAAATAACAACAAATAAATAGAGATACATATAAATAAAAGCTGGAGGGAGGATGGAAATATATATATTTTAAAAAGGGCGGAATAAAAAAATAAAAATAAAAAGATCACACGTGTTTTTTTGGGATGAAAATGGAGCAGGTGATGAAACAACACATAAAATCTACAAAAATAATTAGAAATTTGTAGTTATTTCATGTAAAGAATGTGAGTTTAAAACGCTGCTTTTGGACACAAGAAATAAACAAAGATATTGAAACTGTTAAATTTCTGTTTCATATTAAATATTTATTAATTTAAAACAGCCCCGGGGAAACATAATTCAAATGTCAGATTTTTGTTAATAAAAGCGGATTAAATGAATGAAACACTGGGGATATTATATGTGGGGTTCATTCATGGATTTTGTGGTGACCTTGTCTGGAGCTGATTGGCTGAATAATAAAATAATAATAACAATTAACATACGTGCTGCAGAGAGGAAGCGCTGCAAGTTTGAGATGATGTAATGCCACCTCCATACAGTGGTAGAGAGACACCGGGAGACACATTGGGGAGGGAGAGAGGTAGAGGAGGGGGTGTCTCTCTCTCATTAAGCCATGCACATTAAATATTAGAATAATAATAATATTAAACAAACATGATTATAATTTAAAATTTCAAACAACAGGATTATGCAAGGAAAAAATCATATTCACAAGGACAAAAATATAAAGTATTTACTATTTAATAGATATTTAATTCAGGAATATAAAAAATACAACAATAATAATAAAATACATTCGAGGAATGATTTACAAAGTGTAGTATGTGTTAAAGGATAAATAAAAATGCACCTTTAAGACACATTCAGAATATTATGTAAACATTAATTTGATGTTACAATGATATCATTTACTATAAAAGGTCCAAGAAGCACTGCTGAGCAATAGATTCCATTAAAACTACAATAGAAACATTAAAGGAATACTGCAGACCACAATATATGAATATGTGATACTACAGAATAAAATACAGTATGTGATGAGTCATTATAGACTCACTACAACAGTCCCAGGGGGAATATTACTGCAGATTTACTACAATATAGAGAATTATAAAGGTCACCTTAAAGTCACAGTGTAGAATCACATACAGTAAATAACTCTGGATTTCTGTCTTTTTTTTCTCTCCATATTTTAGACTTTTAGTGCTCATGTGGATTTTATGATGAGACTGATGAAATCCTTGAACCTCAACATATAAACAATATTACACATATTTGATGGGATAATTTAAGCAATAT
Source organism: Epinephelus lanceolatus (assembly GCF_041903045.1). NCBI lineage: Eukaryota > Metazoa > Chordata > Actinopteri > Perciformes > Serranidae > Epinephelus > Epinephelus lanceolatus. The sequence continues at coordinate 6,021,136 of NC_135753.1, read as the reverse complement.
CATATGAATAATATAACAGAAATACAAAATACAAAATACAAAATACAAACAGATCAAAAAATGAAAGTTTTATACTAGATTGGTATTGACCTATAATAAATACAGGAACAGTAAAGTTGTAATATTAATAGAAAAGTGTATGATTTCATGGGAATATTGTAGGTGAAAAAAGGAATACTGTAATTCAGTAGTGACTCCAGTGAGCACCAAACATGTTTGAATGTCTCCATGAGAATATTGAATACCACTGGTACAAACAATAGCTTTAAGAATACACTGTAAAATATCTGACTGTACATTTACAGTAAGTTACTGGCTACTAGTTGCATTACTTTCCCAGTAAGTTACTGTATCATTTTTATAGTAAATTATTGTGAAATGACAGCTGTATACTGTGATCTAACAGTAGTTATACCTGCATGTTACTGTGATTTAATAGTATGCTTTCGTAAAATTACTATATTTGATTGTAACTTCACAGTTGCATCCCATTACAATATTGTGACATAACAGTAAGTTCCTGTAAAACTGTATTTAACTGTAACTTTACAGTTTATGTACATTGGATTACTGTGATTTTGCAGTATGTAAAATTGAAATAATCCAGTTTTAGTCTTTAAGGTGATAATACTGTAACCTTCTGGAAATAATTCACAATATATATGTATATATATATATATATATACATACATATATACATACAGAGATAGCTGTCAATGGCTGCAGTGTTGTGAAATGGTCACAGTTTTGTAGGTGGAGAAAAAGTAATGGTTTGGGTTAAAATAAGTTCAAATAAGTAAATGTTGACTTTTGGTTTCACATGAGACATGAACATTGTATGACCCATCCATTCAGCCCTCAATTTATAATGACTGTGTTGTTCTTTATACTTCTGACTTTTTTTTAAACTAATAACAATATGATGCATGTGCTAGTTCCAATTGTCTAATTAAATATGATCATAGGCTACAATCAATAAAACAACACAGGACTTTTAGTAGTAAATGAGTCAATGACAGTCTCAGGATGTTTGAAGGGCAGGGGCGAAAAGGAAAAAAGGGCACCTACTGCATGACATGGGGACAAGAGGGCAGGCAAAAGGGCATATCCGCTCATTTTCATCCAATAGGGCACATCGTCTTGTTTTGATCACTCAAGAGGGCAGTCAAAAGGGGCCATCCTCTCGTTTTCACCACTCAAGAGGGCAGACAAAAGGGCACATCCACCCGTTTTCATCATTCAAGAAGGCAGCTGATAGGGCACATTCTCTCATTTTCGCCACTCAAGAGAGCACTTTAGCGTGGCGTTTTCAACTGAGGTGGCACCAGGGGGGGGCGGTCGCCCCCTGAGTCCATCAGTGAAATGAGTACTTCTGTAGTATCCCTGCTTTTACTTCAGTAAAGGATTTAAATACTTCTCCCACCACCTCTCTTTGTTGCTCTTAAACTGGCTTATCTGTTTTTTTTTTCGAAGTTGCCATGATTAATTTATTGATGCATTTTAGATCTTAATGGGATATATGTGTTGTCAGAGTGGTTTATTTATTTTCTTAAGTTGCAGTATGTTGACCTCTGTTGTCCACCGCAGATAAACCCCTGCCATGTTACTAGCAGGTCAGTAATGTGCTATAAGGCCACTTTAAAGAAAAAACATCACTGATTTTAAAAATGTTTCAGGGTGTCGATAGTACTGCTGCACATATGAAAAGTGACTCAAGTGATGTCACTTGAGTCGGTGTCAGTTACGTCTGACTGCTACTACATTTGAAAATTAGAAAAAAAAATCTGGATGTTATTATTTTGGCTCGGTTTAGGAGTAGATGATGGTTTGGGTGAAAGGAAGTATGTTTGCTACATAACTGAAGTCCCATACGTAACACAATTTACAGTTAAGTTGCGTCAGTAAACCTCAGTTAACATACACTGCCTGGCCAAAAAAAAAGTCACCACCAAAAAAAAAAGGTCATACACTCTAATAATTCGTTGGACCGCCTTTAGCTTTGATTACGGCACGCATTCGCTGTGGCATTGTTTCGATAAGCTTCTGCAATGTCACAAGATTTATTTCCATCCAGTGTTGCATTAATTTTTCACCAAGATCTTGCATTGATGATGGTAGAGTCTGACCGCTGCGCAAAGCCTTCTCCAGCACATCCCAAAGATTCTGAATGGAGTTAAGGTCTGGACTCTGTGGTGGCCAATCCATGTGTGAAAATGATGTCTCATGCTCCCTGAACCAGTCTTTCACAATTTGAGCCCGATGAATCCTGGCATTGTCATCTTGGAATATGCCCGTGCCATCAGGGAAGAAAAAATCCATTGATGGAATAACCTGGTCATTCAGTATATTCAGGTAGTCAGCTGACCTCATTCTTTGAGCACATACTGTTGCTGAACCTAGACCTGACCAACTGCAGCAACCCCAGATCATAACACTGCCCCCACAGGCTTGTACAGTAGGCACTAGGCATGATGGGTGCATCACTTCATCTGCCTCTCTTCTTACCCTGATGCACCCATCACTCTGGAACAGGGTAAATCTGGACTCATCAGACCACATGACCTTCTTCCATTGCTCCAGAGTCCAATCTTTTTGCTCCCTAGCAAATTGAAGCCTTTTTTTCCGGTTAGCCTCACTGATTAGTGGTTTTCTTAAGGCTACACAGCTGTTCAGTCCCAATCCCTTGAGTTCCCTTCGCATTGTGCGTGTGGAAATGCTCTTACTCTCACTATTAAACATAGCCCTGAGTTCTACTGTTGTTTTTCTTCGATTTGATCTCACCAAACGTTTAAGTGATCGCCGATCACGATCATTGAGGATTTTTTTCCGGCCACATTTCTTCCTCGAAGACGATGGGTCCCCACTATCCTTCCAGTTTTTAATAATGCGTTGGACAGTTCTTAACCCAATTTTAGTAGTTTCTGCAATCTCCTTAGATGTTTTCTCTGCTTGATGCATGCCAATGATTTGACCCTTCTCAAACAGACTAACATCTTTTCCACGACCACAGGATGTGTCTTTTGACATGGTTGTTTAGGAAATGAGAAGCAACTCATTGCACCAGTTGGGGTTAAATAACTTGTTGCCAGCTGAAAGATAATCGCCCATGCAGTAATCATCCAATAGGAGGGTCGTACCTATTTGCTTAGTTAAATCCAGGTGGCGACTTTTTTTTTGGCCAGGCAGTGTAACTCAACATTAACTTTAGGTTTAACACAAGGCAAAACAGCAGTCTCCTGGGAAAATGTCCTGTGCTTGATCCATCTGTCCACCCTGACCTCATCCCTACGAAGACCTGACTTCCTCCTTTGCTCCCGTCATAATCAACGCAGCCATTAGAGGTCGCTGCCTAACAAAAAACATAAAGACGGGTGATAAAAGGCTGCTTGTACGGAGGATGGGGAGGAGAGTCTCACATTTACAAAACATTTCACCAACCTGATGACTTGATGACATCAAATTAGTGTTTTCATTTGTCGTTAAGTTGGTGAAGATGTTTCTTTGTTTGCGTGTGTCTGTTTGCATATGTTTTCTTAATTTGCAGTGTGCTGAGCTCTCAGTACCACCACATAGAACACCTCTGGGCCTTTCCCAAACCACCTTTGCACCCTTTTCCTACCTACTTTCACTTTGTTTCTGCGGTCTGCCACATTAGGTGCTATCCTAAACCAATGAGTGGGGAATGGGAGTGCACTCTGAAACCCTCTTATGGCGGGCCTGCACCGATGCCGCCTTACTGACCATGAGCAACTCAGAACTGTGCTAGTCATGGAAGAAGCTCCGTATAAATAAAGTTCCATGTGACAAACCCTACAAATACTGTATAAGTTGCTAAAACTAAGACAGACATTCATATTGTCATATAGACATTAACATCTTAAAGGTTACACTGTATTTAGGATCAAATATATCCTTAGGACACCGCCACATTCATTTGATTGCAGTGTTGTATATTTACAATGTTACTAAAACCAAGCAGCTTAAAAACAACAGAGTGAAAACCAAGGGGATATTTACAAAAAAAAAAGAAATAGAAAAAAGAAATGCCACCAAAGAAGCTTGGGAGTAAGTTTTATTTCTATTTATTTATATATCAGTTCATTTATTATTCATTTCTCTTTATGAAAAAAGGATAAGAGGTAATTCAGGCAAACAACAGCAGCACATACAGATCAAATGTAAGTGCTATAAATACATATGAATCACATAAAATGGGATTAAGTTTTATTTTTCTTCATGTTTATGAAAAGTTACATCAGTTCTCTTTCCACCACAGAGAGGGACGTTTTTCCCAGAGCTTGCCGCTGTATTTATCCCCTACACCTTAATGAAGAGTGCTCCATAGTTACACTCTGCTAGAGTGGAAGTGAGGAGATTCCAGTTTTGGAAAGGCTCACCTGAATCTCTTACTGAACTGTTTGTGGCTGACTGAGGTGCATTGTGGGTAATGTAGGCAGCCGGTTTTGACAAGGACAAAGAACATTCATTCATACATTTTCCATAACCACTTATCCTCTTGAGGGTTGCGGGGGGCTGGAGCCTATCCCAGCCAACATTGCTGACATTTTACTTTTTGTTTTTAATGATCTGTCATGAGTCTGACCAATTCTATAAGAATCTGATGATAAATCACTGGATTGCTCCTTTAAACTGACATGTAATAGGAGTATTATTGAGATTCCATAGGAAACATGTTGCAGAGGTATATCCCATAAAGTTCAACCTCAATATGAATCTATTATTGAGTAACTGACGCTCATGATAACACCAATAGGAGCAGAAATAGTCATAATACTATTTATTTGTTGTTTTTATGACAGTATTTATTTGAAGTGTTGCGGTTTTGATGAATGGATTTGTTCCCCTCATCCTCCTTTAACAGCCGTGTCTCATCCTACACGTCATGCTGTGTTAGTCCACAGTTTGATGGAGTGGAACCGGACAGCAGGCGTGTTATTATCCAAACCAATCAATCAGCCTGATCCCCTGCTTAACGAACCACGCACACACACACACACACACACACACACACACACTGAGTTAACAGAGGTCATGTAAAGGGGGTGTGTGTGTCATGTTGGTGTGTGTGAGTGGATGAGGGTGGGGGTGGGGGTGGAGGTGTATCCGACTGGAGACTCGTAGTGTGTTTTATAGTTGAGTTCTCTCTCTGTTAAAGTGAATGGGGGAGGAGACTGACACAATAACAGCTATTTAAACACACAACCACCATATACACAGAGAAGACAAATATACAGGTTGACGTCATGATGTTTGGTATTTTGGACGTTTTTCATTCAAGGAAACAAAAAAAGGATGTTTCATGTTTTTGCATTTGAAATATTTGAATATGCCACATTTTAAAAACCGCATGCTCCTCCATGACATTTAAAATGCTGTTTAATGTATGTCTGACTGCATGTGCCCACATGGGAATTTAACATGGGAATTGTGCTTCACTGTTAATTTAAACAAGTGAAACAGAGGTCTACATGTGATTAATTCACATGTACTTTATTTGTACAGTAAAAACAGAACAAAACAGACCAAACATATATTCCAGTTGCCAGTTTATTAGGTACACCAAGCTTAAATTAATGCAGTCTAATACAGTAGTAGTTTGTGTTGAAAATTTTTCAGAGAGATTGAACTGTACGGTCCATCCTGGAGAATGTAGTTTGTGATGCTGTAATAGCAAAAGATTTTCACTCTAAACTCATCACGTATCACTGTTTGGTAAGTGGACTTTTATGTCTACATATGAAAAGCTAGGTATCCTGAGTGCGTCTGTTGTTGATGTTCTGGGACTCCTGTTACATGCATTGTGTCTTTTCAAAATATACAGTTTCTGCTTCTTAGATGCATACAGTCTCTTTCAAAATAAACTTACAACGTAAAACACCTTGTATTAACATTTATTTCCTTGTGCAACAAAGGTTAGGTTTAGAAAAAGACATCATGTATGGCTCAACATTAATACAAGAGGCAAACATGGGCCTCCTGGGTGAAAGTCTGGGTTTTTGTTGGACCCTTCCATCACCCCACCTGCCTGCCCTATAAAGACTTTCCAGCTCCTTAAATTGCGCTGCTGTCTGGTGGCGATTCAAATTGACACTGCTCAATGGCAAAACATACCACTATGAAAGGATATGTGTTTTTTGTCAGTGTGGAGTCTTCCAGAGGAAATATTGAGCGTTAAGAACTTAATTTCCTGCATACTGGTGAATTTTAATGCAGCAGTGTGGGCCCTCACTGCATCAGTCTATGGTGGAAATGTCTTTAATTTCACCAAAATAAAAGTCCTCTCCTACTTTCATGTTTCGTTTGGGGGAACAAATGCACATGTTGTAAATGGGTAGTGGGATATGTCCCCTGCATCCCCCTGAAATCTACCCTGAGTAGATCATATAAATTAAGGGTAACATAAAGTAGTGTAAAATGTGTCACCTTAACACTGAGAAGGTTCCAAAAAACAGAATTTAATCAAGAGCCAAAGTTTCGTGTCACATACTGTCCACCAGCCTCTATTCAAAAATTAACTGTTAATCTTAAAAACTCCAACATGACACTGAGGTTGTCTGTTAAAAATGTAAACTAGATGAGATATAATAATATGTCATAATTACAAATTATTGCAGTTAACAACTGCAGCTGCTATATGTTTATGCAACCAATTTGCCAAACACTAAATTGCTTTTGGACGATTCTGGAAGACAACAGATCACATTCAATGTCACGTCTTTAAATATTCATTGCTAACATTTTTCATGTCCTTCACGTGGAGACTATTGTACAACTAAAGGGATAGTTCATATTTGTTGAAGTGGGGTTGGATGAGGTTCTTATCCATAGTCAGTGTATTACATATAGTAGATGTCAGTCGGCCAGCCTCTCCTCAGGCAGGAGTCCGACATGGAAGATAAGCAATGCACTGTTGTGGATGGAGAAAGCAGCAAAACGTATTTTAGCCACCTAAAAAAATCAATATCAGTTTGAGTGCACACTATATCAAGAATATTTTAACTGCTTTACCTTTCCATCAGACAGCCCATTTCAATGGGGAAGCCATTAACAGCTTCAGTTCCCCATCTATGCTCTCCTCAAAGCCACCAGACTCCATTCACAAAAACAGCAATTTAAGCTCCCTGAGCACAGGAGCTGTGGGTCTACTGCTGCCTTGAACCGTTATTTTGTTTGTGTTATTGTGTGATTTTGGTAAATCCAAACTATACACTTTAAATGCCAAAGTCACACAAAAACATAAACAAAATAACTGTTCCATGCAGCAATAGACCAGCAGCTCCTGTGTTCAGCGATGTTAAAACACTGTTTTTCTAAGTGGAGTCTGGCTTTGAAGAGAGCAATGTAATGGTTTAAATTTCCCACTGAAAATCACTGTCTGACAGAGGGTTAAGTGGTGCCAGTGTGTAGTTGCTTCGGAGGAATTAGATAAGGAATTGTTCTCTCCAGTTTCCTGATTTAGTTTGTGACTTTTGGCTCCTGGAGCTTGTAGTTACTTTGCAGCTCGACTTTGGAACATCCTCCCACAACACGTCTCTTAAAATGTATGTGTTTTGGCTATTCTTTAATGTTTAGTTAATATTTTGTGAGTTGTGCACTTCTTATTACCTTTTAAAGCACTTTGTAACTACTGTTTTGAAACCTCCTGCAAACCTACATCTTCAGATGAAGACATTACATTTTGAGTTTGGTGTATCTTATACTTCATTCGTCTTAACTTAGATCTGTTGTCCTTGCTTGAGGACGCTTTTTTGTGCCATCTAGTGGTAGCAAAAACACAAATCCATGTAAGAACAAGATGGCGGCCAACTCTGCCAAGTCAGCCTTCAGCCAATCCCGACACAAAAGTGGACAGGGTACAAAACCTGGTCAAATATTATGGTTGATCCTTGTTTATTTATTATTTATTTATTTTGTTTGTAGTTTGATATGACATAGAAATATGACCAATTTTAGCAAAAGTAACAAGCTATGGCCCTGTTAATTTGTATTTATTTGAGGAAACTGGGACTTTATCATCACCTCATTTTAGGACGTTGGGACTTTATTATTGTATTATTAGAGCATTTCACACAGGCCAGTGAGGTGTGACAGACTGTTCCTACAGATAAAAGGACATTCCCAGTTTGAAGTACGGAAAATTCATACAGAGTTAAAGAACTAACAAATCACGTAGGTATGTTGCATTATTTGCAATTTAGTTATGCACAGCCATGTTCAGGCATTGAAATAGACAGTCTTATACTTTAATACACACTTGTGACATTAAAAATAAACCCAATGTTCCCACATGAGGACATCTTTTTTTTCACTCACTGTTTAAAGACAGTGTTTAGTTTTTTATACTTATCAGGTCCTACTAATCCCAGATAGCTCAGAAAAAAATAAAAATGCACACTAAACAAAAGCTGAGGTCTCAGGAGGGTATGTACATGTGACACATGTATATGTTGGAAAGCTGATTGACCAAAACTCTCTCTGTAGATTTTACATTTATAAATGTGTGAATAAGCCCACATTTGTGGAAAACAACCGCTTATTTACGCAGAAACACATGTCAAGTTTTTTGTCACATATGTACTTCACCAGCCTTGACATTAACCTCACACAGGCTGAAA
>NC_135753.1:5785000-6007500 GCF_041903045.1 Epinephelus lanceolatus | reverse complement strand
ATATTGTACTATATTTGTCTGGCAAACGTGTTTAGTATACAACAGAGATGGGGGACTCGAGTCATGACTTGACTCGAGTCAGACTCGAGTCGCAAATATGATGACTTGAGACTTGCTTGACTAACGTTGATAATTTGACTTGATAATTTGACTTGAGATAGATGACCCGAAAGGACTTGGCTTTAATTCAATATTAAAGGCACGCTAAGCACCATTGGGTGTCACTTCTGTTTACGTTCAACGATGTTATCAAACACAACGGAGCTAGCTTGCCACAGCACAAAATATTTTATAGCAGGGACTTGACTTGCGTGAGACTTGAAGGTAAAGACTTGAGACTTCCATGTGACTTGCACATGTGTGACTTTCCCCCATGTCTAGTATACAACAGTTGTTTTGTCAGTGAACCTTGTGAGTTGTAATGAAGCTGAATTTCGTAACGTTACCTTTGTTAAATGCTGCTGTTGTCCGTGGCTTCATATGAGTAGAGAGAAAGTTCACTGGCGGCTAGGCTAATTTTATACAATGTAAAATGCCATAGGCTTATACTAAAGGGGCCAGGACTCCCACCTGTATTTGTGGGTAAAATGTATCCAGCAAAAGACAAATGCTTATTCTATGAATGCTGTGACTTACAGTGCAGCCGATTTGTGTACTTGTGTTTGAAATTGTCTCTGTTAAGCCATGTCTAATTTGTGTTTTGGGTGTGTTTTTGAATCAACTGAACTTTACAGCACTTCAGAGAAACCCCACTGCCGACTAGTGTTTTGGAGGTGTAACTGCAGAGTGACACAGACACACCACCGCACAAGTATAAATGCTCACATCGGCTAAGCCACGTGCATAGGCTACAGAGTTCGGTCTGCTGCACAAGTATAAATCTCGCTTAAGTCCTAATTTCTACAGGCTTTGCCCCCTGAGTAGAATTCATTTGATTTGGTTATGAAAAGGCCTAAATAAATACAACAGCGTCAGAGTTGTGATAAGACCCGTACTTATACCGCTTATATCTTTATTTGGAGCATGATGACAGGCACGAGTTTAGAAATGAGCTAAAAGCAGCTAAACTAATAAATCAACTATCATGTAATTTCCAGGGGAAAAAAGGAAAAGACATAATCACTTGAATGTAGTATTTTTTCTTTAGTATTTGTCTATTGGCCCAGTACTCATGGATAAAGGCAGTGTAGAAATATGCTCAGAGGCTCCACACTTGCTTTAGGTTTGTTTTACTGGAAATATGAACTTCACCGGCTGTGTCTTCATAAGCTTTTTCCTTGCTCTGTTTTCTGTGGTGCCAGATTCTGGGATGACTTCCACTCTTGGCTCTGCATCTTGACTAGATGATGCATTCAGTTTAAAACCAGCCTCCCACTGAAGTCATAAGCTTGTGGTGTTAACACTTGCTGTGTTTTCTCCTGCCAGTTACTGGGATAACTTCCACTCCTGTGCCACGACAGCGCTGGCCGACTGCCAGGAGGGAGCGACGGACCTCTGGGAGAAACTGAAAAGGGAGTCCCGCAACCTGGAGTTCCGTGGGAGTTTGTTTGAACTCTGTGGCGGCAGCAACACAGCCCCCAGATCAGCTGATGCCAGGGGCCTCGCCTTGGTCCTAACCACACTGCCCACCATACTGACTTGGCTGGCGTTTTAACAGAAAACAAGGAGAAACATAAAAAATAAATAAATAAATAACACAAAGAAGAAAAAAATGAAAAATGAAAAAAGAAAATAGAAAAAGAGTGATAGCTCCTCTTCGATATTGAAAAAACAACTGAGTTTGAATTCATCACCAGAAAACTACACCCAAAATGGATTTTTACTACATCACTCTACGGCGGCCTGTTTTGCCTTTCTGGGACATCTGCAGGCCGTCCGCCTGGAGCGCTCATCCAATCACACGCTGACCTGACCTGGAGGTCGATAACATGAAATATTCAACACGCCGTTGAGCTGAAATGATGACAATGATGAAAATTTGATGGATCCTCGTCCACTTACGATTGTGGAATTACACAGTATTAAAGTCAACCATGAATTATTGATGTTTAGTAGGCTAGGCCTAGACAGCACTATGTGACTGCCGAGTGCTGACACAGTATCAGGCTATATATTAGGGTTCCCATATAGCCTAAGGTACACATTCATGTGCAACACGAGGTCGAGCTTATTGCCACAAAATCAATAAGACAAGCCAAGGCTGAGAGCCCATTTCAGACCGGTCGCCTCATTTCCATCATGGACAGTTTTTCCTTTTCAAAAAATATTGCGCCAAGTTGACTGCATTGAGCCCGGTAGATTTGATGGACTGAATGCTTGATTGTGATGTAAAATTTGTATTCTTATTGGCTGTTTATTGTGCTCAGGCTAAGGTCACACCAGCTTTTATCACCACGGCATTTTGCACCAAAGTGAATTCAAGTTCAATCGGCAAAGTCCATTTTGCATAATGTCCTCCTGTACAGGTAAACTTTGGTGGACTTTTAACGGGTAAATCTGTGGTATTGAAGTAAACTTGCAATGACTAACCTTTGACCCAAGCAGCATGGCTTCCAGTCAGTTTTGTGCCAGCTGTAGGCGTATTCTTAAATTTATAGTACTTTACTTTTGGTTGTTACACTGGCTAGCTTGCCGCCCTGCTAGCTACCACATATAAAATCAATGCCACATGAAGAAATCTTGGTCTGCTAGTTTCTGATGTGACCATAGCCTGCTTTTTCCCCACCAAACTCTGAGATGCAGGGATGTAGGCTAGTTGAGAGTATAACACCTGCTTTTCATTAACAGTTTAGATTGATGTTAAATTGCATGATTGCAGTTCAGACAGGTTCAAAACATTTCAGGAAATGAACACAAACTCCAAAAGCACACACAGTAACCTTGAATCAACCTGCCTAGTAGACAGATTCATGGACCCACTGCTGCCAGTTGGGATTAAATCCCGTCCCAAATCCACACCTAAGAAACTGTCAAATTGCAATCAACCCCTCTCAGATGGCTATGTGTTCTTTAGCATCTAAAATAAATTACATGTCATTTGAACCATTTTAGCTTTTAGAACAGACCTAGATGGATAACAGTTCAGTTTAGCAACTAAACAAGACTGAGTCACTTAAATTTACAGTTCAATCTTGCTAACCAGGCCTTTTCTGGTTTTGGCTACTTACAGGCTAAAACAGACAATGTTTGGATTAGCGGCTAAATGGGATTGTGTCAGTTTGCTAACCACTTGGTTTAGCTGCCAATCCAGAAACATCAGGTTAGCTATCAGCCGCAGCATCTAAACCAGACTGATGAAAGCTAACAGTTCAGTTTAGCAGCTGGATCAGATTTAGTCGGGTTAGGCTATAAGTTTGATTCAGATAACCTAAACTAATCTGGTTTGGCTGCTAACAGTTTGGAGGCTAAAAAAAAAGGGGTCTGCCCATTGGTCCGACAGCCCATTATTCCAACAACCCATTGGTCCGACATCCCATTGTTCCGACCATATTAAACCCATTGTTCCAAAGTCCTGTTGCTCCGAAATCATCATGATGCCCTGTGGTTAAGGTCTGGTTAGGTTTAGGCACAAAAACCACTTGGTTAGGGTTAGGGAAAGATCATGGTGTGGGTTAAAATGAAAAAGAAAGTGGCAAACACATAAGCCGTGAGCCTGCTCCGCCTCAAGCCTTTCCCAGCTGACCCAGAGCCGGTCACGGCGCACCATCAAGGCAGAATTACGCCCGCCGGGAGCCGTTCAGCACCGCGGAGAGCTCCCCACACAACCCGGACCCCAAAGTTAATAACAGGAGGTTATGGAGTTTCATTCTCTCCTCTCTATGACACTTGTATCTCGACCAGTAGCCTACTTTTGTTGCGTTTGCTGATCCTCTATGGTGCACAAATACAGTATAGCCTGGTATAATCACATATTGGAATAACGGGACGTCGAACTAATGGGATGTCGGACCAATGACATGGACCCAAAAAAACCCCCAATGTTTATGATAACAGCTAAACTGAACTGTGTCAGGTTAGCTTACCACTTGGTTTAGCAGCTAAAACAGATGAGAACAGGTTAGCTATCAGCTCAGTTTAGCAGCTAGAACAAACTGTGTCAGGTTAGCTTACCAATTGGTTTAGCAGCTAAAACAGATGAGAACAGGTTAGCTATCAGCTCAGTTTAGCAGCTAGAACAAACTGTGTCAGGTTAGCTTACCACTTTGTTTAGCAGCTAAAACGGATGAGAACAGGTTAGCTATCAGCTCAGTTTAGCAGCTAGAACAAACTGTGTCAGGTTAGCTTACCAATTGGTTTAGCAGCTAAAACAGATGAGATCAGGTTAGCTTTCAGCTCAGCTAAGCAGGTAGAACAAAATGTGTCAGGTTAGCTAACCAATTGGCTTAGCAGCCAAACCAGATGGATGAAGACTAGCTAATAGTTCAATTTAGCAGCCAAACCAGATTAAGTCAGGTTAGCTAACGGTTAAAAAGGCTAAAACAGATCATATTTGAGTTCGCAGCTAAAGTCAGGTTAGCTAGCCACTTTGTTAAACGGCTAGACCAGATTGATTCAGGTTATTTAACATTTTAGAGGCTAAATTAGACAATGTTTGGGTGAGCAACTAAATACAATTGTGTCAGGTTTGCTAACCACTTGGTTTAGTAGCCAAACCAGATGGATGAAGACTAGCTAATAGTTAATGCTGCCTTGACAAAACAGGAAGTCTTGAACATGAACTCATGACTTCGGAGCTCTTAGAAAATTTCAATTTACAAGGTTGTGAGTGGCACAACAGGGGCATTCATATGGAGTCTTCACTTGGTTATAGTAACAAAGAACCATTTGAAAGCAGCATAAATTTAGCAGCCAGACAAGATTAAGTCTGGTTAGTTAACAGGCTAAAACTGATAATGTTTGAGTTAGTAGCTAAACTGAATTGTGTCAGGTCAGCTAACCACTTGGTTTAACAGATAAACTAGACAAGATGAGGCTAGCTAATAGCTGAGGTCAGAAGGTACAAGATATTGAGTTGGCTTTCAGGTAAAAACATTGCTAAGTTCTCCATTCAACTTAAAGTTTCACATAGCCTTTTGATCCTGGTTAACTTGAATGAAAACCTTCTCTTCAAGTAGAGTTTTAGGCTTTTTTTTTCTCAAAGTTTTTGAAACGAACATTGTCTATCACATTACAAGCAAAAAACATTATGCAAAATTAACTGAGTTTAATGTCTACATTTTAAAAGGTGAAGTAATTTTGGGCAAACAGTTTGTTCTTTTCTCACTTTAATCAGTTTGCATCATCACACATTGTGCTCATTTCCTGAAAAGCCACAAGAACAAGTTAAAGCTCAGTCTGTAAACTTTAGGACACATTAGCCTGATGGAAACTATTTTTGGAGGGGAGAAATACATTAGAATTAACTTTAGTTCATGTTTGCGGTTGATATCTGACCGTTCCTTCCGTCTGGCCACATCCCTGCTCAGCAGAACCATGTGTTAGAAATGAATGAATCTGTGAGCAAAATGTAAAGAAAGAAATACGATATTTTGAAAAGCTGACAGCAATATGAAGACATGACTTCATGGCCAGTGTAGCTTAAAAAAAACCCAACCGTGGCTGAAGAGTGATATGACTGTTGCCATTTAGCACATCCCCCCTTTTCATATGCCAGTAAGTCATACTAGACGACCTTAGAGGTGATATATTTTAGGTCTGTATGTTAGATTAAAAAGCTGAGTCCCAACAGTATAGTAGCATCATAAACTACATAAACACAGTAAATAAATTGGAGGAGGTTGTTTATTTATTTGCTGAGGCACATATGACGTTTCCACTGCCTTCTGACAACAAGATGTGTACTTTTGTTTGTTTGTTGGTTTGTCTCTTTGTTTGTTTATGAGGATGTCGCGTAACAAGAGTTAAAAAAAATGGTCTTATTCCAAAAAGAAAAAAAAAAAAACATCTAGCAAGAGAATATGTATAGCCTATAAAAGGATTTTGAGAAATTAAAAAAAAAAAAACTCTATTATAGATAGTCTATCCCAGACAGTTTTAACACAAGATTGATACTTTACAGATTATAGGCCTACTGAGATATAAAGATAAAAGATTGCTAAAATGATAAAGAGTAATAAATAAAATGACTAATGTTTGAAAATCAGTGTGTGCTTTTATTTTGATCTGGGGATGTGGTTTTATATATTGGGTCTGGTTTGTTGCATTCAAGATGATGGACTCTTCTTCACACAACCACACACACTCAGTGGGGTTTGGAGTGTATTCATTATTAATGAGGGAGAGTCCCTGAGCTGCCACACGTCTCAGCACTCAGTTTATATTGATCGAGAGTAGGAGGAGGAGAAGGAGGAGGAGGAGGAGGAGGGAGCAGGTCCTGTTGTAGAAGATGTTTTTTCAGTTTAATATGGATAATCTGAGCTGCAAAGACCTTTAAACCTATTTTAAATTGGTCAATTATTCCACAAATCTAACACCAAAATCTTTATGATATTTAGTCAAGATTATAGAATGCAAACAGATTGGTTTCCATGCTGCAGTAGGAAATATTATCAAATAAGGTGATGTTTTCTGTGTTTTATAGTATTTTAATACTATAAACTGAAAAAGTGAATATTTTATGAATTGATAATGGAAAAAAATGAATACAACAACATAATATTTCTTCTTAATACTTAAATATTTACTCTTGTATCATATAAATGATATTCATTCATTCGAGTTTCATTTATCCTTACTTTTTATTTTTTACTTGGCCTACCTTTCATGGTTTTTACCACAAATAGCCTATCTCATAATCCTCGTGTTAGGATAAAAACTGTATTTTCATAGAGGGAGAAAAATAAACTTTTTAACTTTTGATTTTCCATAAAAAAGTCTAGATGAAACCAGATCCCATTTCCATGACACAGGAGGAAATGTTAAACTAAGAGATAACGAAACAATAAAAAATATAGATATTGTGGGAATCTATGCTGGCTAACGATAGTAAAAATCTATCTCTACTTGATACTATTATAATACCAGAGCTATTGGTGTATCTAGAACCACTCAACATTCTAGTGACCTGACAACTCTTTTACAGCACTAAAAACCCTCAAAATACAAATTATAAGCTTTGAAATAGGGTAAACTCTTTATTTAACTCCTTATCACCCACAACAGTTCAGGCATTTAGCTGCAGTGTTTTGAGCTTACTTGCATTTTAATGTTATACTGTTCCTATAAAACAGAATATTTCCATGTCAGGTTATAGTGATTATATCCTTTTTGTAGCTATTTTTAAAGCCTTTTGTTGCATGAGCACGATATTCATCCCTTTCAGGCCATGCAGTTTTCAGTTGTAATTTTTATTACAGTGAGGGCCTCAGTAATTCTATAGCAGAATGATTTCGTTAAGGTTTAATGAAGCTCATGCAGATTTCCATCAGAACCACAGTTTGCGTGCTGCGGGCTCCCAGGGGGAAACGCATGCACTGCGTGTTTCTGCATTAATATGGATGTGATGAGATGTGAAGTGAGGGAGAATACAGCTGCTGTCTGCGGATCAGGAAGCTCATCACAGGACCAAAACAAAACAAAACAAACAAACAAAAACAAACAAAACATATATATAAAAAGACAGGAAGCCTTTTCTTTCACTTGATCTTCGTTTTCACTCTTAAAGCGGAAAACTGCAGATAAAAACTCAACTGATGGAAAAAAATACGTATCAAAAATAAAAGATAGGCTATAGCCTATTTTACAGGTATCTGATGGAAACCTATTGGATAAAAGTTTTTTGTAGGCATTAAAATCACCTGTAGCCTACAATAAGATATAAACAGTTTAAGTAAAGCTTAGTGTGTGCTACGAGGGGCCATTTAGGCTTAGGCCTGTCGATTATATTTTATCTCCCGTTTCTAAATATTTCTTATCAAGGAGGCTATTTGTATGGCTCCAAAGAAACATTAGAAAATATTGGCCAATATTAGGCTAAACAAAGACTAGGCCTATCATTAGCTAATAATTTTTTGTTAGCTAATTTAAACTACTCAGCAGTAGAAGAGACTGAATAATTCCTGGGGAATGAAAAAAAGAAAAATTCCTGAGAGGCAATTATATTGCCTGTAGGAAGTAACAAGAGCTGGTGATATTTCAGGCAAGATCCACATTAAAAATGTATGGAGGGAAGCCTGCAAGATGGAGGAATTCCCGCGGGATTTCGGAGAGACTTCCAATAGTCTAACCCCATTTTTTTATTCATTCAGTAGTCTGCCAGCATCTATGACTAATATAATGACGGGAACAGGAGCTGACTTATTCTGCTTCATTTGTTCATGGGATGCTGTGAGATTAAAATATTTTAACATGTGATCTGGTTCAGTGGGGTTCAAGCTGGGGGTCATTTACACTTGGATGCTATAAAATAAAGGTTTGTTCCCAGAGTTCTTTGCAAAAAACTACACTACCCAGAAGCCTTGGAGTGAGTTCTTTCAATTGGTTAGAGTGTTTATCTCAGAAGAAATTTTGCCCTGTCAGCCCATTTGGTTTTGTAATTCAGAAAAGCACACAAAAAAAGTTAGCATGATATTATGACCTGGGGCCTGTTAGCTTTAGCCTCTGTTAGCATAACCTGGGAACTGTTAGCTTTATCCTCAGTCTGTTAGCACAATATCATGACTGGGGCCTGTTCGCTTTAGCCTCTGTCTGTTAGCACAATATCAAAAGGCTATACCTGGGACCTTTTAGCTAGGCTGACCAAACGTCCTCTTTTGCCCGGACATGTCCACTTTTCACATCCCGTCCGGGGGTTTTTATAAAGTGATGATAATGTCCGGTTTTCCGTGTGTTTGTGTGTGTGTGTGTGTGTGTTAGAGTGCGGCACGGGCCACATATTTCTGCCGAATCCGAACCGAGCCCGACATTATTTAATGACCAAAGCACTGAGTTTGTGTCACACAGTTGTTACAGTTTCAGGCTTTTAACAGGCCGGGCGTGCTCAGCGGAGAGGGAGACATCCGTGTTTGAGACGGGAGCGAACGGCTCCAATGCTTCCAGCGAGAGAAGATGGAGACATAATACAAAATAAGATAAAATAGGAAAAACCTGCCTCCCTCTTTTATTTTATTTTCAGCGTTTAATCAAGGCGGAAGCGGGCGGCTGGAGGTCCGAGACTTCGGTAGAAACAAACAGCCAATGTGTGTCTGTGTGTGTGATGTTCAGGTGTTGTCACGTAAATAACAGTGCCCAAGCAATAAACAGGACAGACAATAGGATTTTATTTATTTTTACACTACATTTTCACTGAAAGCTGACCGAATCCCAAAAACACAAAAATGTAGCTCTACATTTTTGACCAAACCCGGCCCGACCTGTCGGTTACCGTCGGGCTCGGATCGCCACACTCTAGTGTGTGTATGTGTCCCCTGTAGAGGCCTATCTGAATTTCTGTCTTTGAGAGATATTATTTTGTAATAAAACTGAATTTTCTATCCATACATATAAATTTAAATATATTAAAATGATAAGGCATCTTTGAGTAAACTGTGAGTATCATTTAAGTAGTCGTGGCCGGCTGAGTGTCCTCTTTTTTGGAAATCAAAATATGGTCACCCTATGTTAGCTTTAGCCTCTGTCTATTAGCATGATGTCCTGACCTAGGACCTGTTAGCTTTGGCCTCTGTCTGTTAGCACAGTAGCATTACTCGAGACCTGTTAGCTTTGGCCTCTGTCTGTTAGCATGATATCATGACCTGGGACATGTTAGCTTTAGCCATCGTCTGTTAGCATGATATCATGACCTGGGACCTGTTAGCTTTAGCCGTCGTCTGTTAGCATGATATCATGACTTGGGACTTGTTACCTTTAGCCTTTGTTTGTTAGCACAATATCATGACTTTGGACCTGTTATCTTTAGCCTTTGTCTGTTAGCATGATATCATGACATAGAAAGATGTGTAATTAAGATAAGATACGTGAGTAGACTGCTGCTGAGTATTACTGAAGATGGATTCAAGCAGTAAACACAGTGTGTGCGTGAGTGGTAGGGGTGGGTTAGTAGCCTAGTGTTGGTTGGTAAGGGTTGTTGGGGGGAGCAGGTGTCAGACAGGAAATCTGCCAAAACCCCAGAGAGTGTCACTCTTATTTTTCCCATTCACACATGTGATGAGGCTGCAGTCACATCCACCTCACACTCTGATAATCCTCTTTCACTGAGCCAAAAATATCAGCAAATCTCACAAAAACCAACACAAAAATAAAGAAAAGATGAGAAAAATACATTTGTGTGTCAGCACAAATGTATTTTAATGTACATTAAGAGGGTTGGAAAAACAACTTGTAAAACAGCAGCCTTTCAACAGAAGAAGGAAAGTCACAAAAACAGTTTGTTTAAGGTATGCTCACACTGAACATGAGGCTCTAGAAATCACAAATTGAGGCAAAAAACCCCACCACCACCATCAACAACAATAAAGTCTATGGAATTTAGTCTGGGAATCATGAATTGAAGAACAGTCTCAAAATATTTTCAATCCGAGTGGAATTTTTTCCCCAAAACTTTAAAACCCTGGTTCATAAATGCACAGAGACAGAAGATAAAAAACAAAATGCATTTTATTTGTAAATTTAGTTGAAGACAAATTCATTTTAAATACATGTATTGCAACATGCTACAACATATTCCACCTCATATATTTGTGCTGATTGATAGCTTTTTTTAACCTTCCTCACCACTTGTGGTGTGACAGGGAGGAAGCCGACCAGCAGATCCAGTGAAGAGTGAAGTTATCCTCCCCAAAAAGGGACAGATTCATGTTTTCAGTTTCAGGCACAATTGGGAGCAGTGAGAGCTGTCAGGAAACAACAGCTAATAAACAGCAGGTGTGCCAGGTGACCGCTCAGCTGCATCAATCAGGCTGCTGACAGAGATGGTGGCAGTACTCAAATCTTTTACTAAAGTAAAGCAATACCACAGAAATACTCCTGCATTTAAAATATTATTTCAGTAGAAATACAAAAGTATCAAATTGTAATTAAAGCACAAAAAGTTCTCAATGTGCAGCATGTCCTATCTCTGAATCATAGTTATTATATTATTAGATTATTAATGCATTAATGAGTTCATCACTTTATTGTTGCAGCTGTTAAAGATGGAGCTCATTTTAATTACAACATAACTACAGTTGTCAGATAAATGTTGTGGAGTAGAAGTATAAAGTTACATAAAATGGAAATACTCAAGTAAAGTACAAGTACCTCAAATTTGTATTGAAGTATTGTACTTGAATAAATGTACTTAGTTACATTCCACCACTGTAAACAAGCTGTCATGCAGCCTCTTGGGCAGTGTCTTCTGCGTCACTATAATGATGGTGGGGACACAGTTTAGCATCCGTTGGAAATGCACCAGCCTTTCCACCAACTCCAATGTAAACCCATCACCCATGTGGCACCCAGAGTCAGGAGCTATTTAGCAACATGCCGCTGCCTTTCCCACCTGTTTTTATGCTTTTCAAAGCTGTGTTTTTTAGTGACATGCCACAGTCTTCTTGTTTGTGGCACTCAAAATCAGTAGCATTTTAGTGACATGTTGCCATTTTAGCTGCATTTGTGGCACTCAAAGCAATGTGTTTTTAGCTGATACCCGCTATCTTTTCCTAACCATAACCATAACTATGTAGTTTTGTTGCCTAAACCTAACCATCGACCAATCTTACCACCGACCCCTTTTTACTGCCGACCCCTCTTTACCGCCAGCCTCTTCTCCATCAAAATACAATGCAAAATTCTGCCCCAGGTGTCATTTTAGTAAGGCTCAGGGCTTCTACTAAAGCAGCAGTAGAGATGACATCACATTGTGTGATAGAAAAAACAACTAGACCATCACATGACTGTGTGAGCCAACTTAGCATGAAAAAAACACATGTACTAGCGTACCAAAATATTCCAGTGTCCTAATGTTTAGCTAGACTAACAGGAGCCAAGTGAGAGTATTTGACATGCACTCAGACTGGATATGCTCATATGTCTGTAGCTGTCTGAGCAGATTCTCACCCTGTGCTGTCTGTTTTTACCAATGTAGACAGAAGCATGTTTCTGCTGCCTTTGCCTACTTCTGCTCTCAAAACACAAAGCATGAAAAGCCCTGTTGTATTACAGTAATGTCCACTGCTACCTAAACCTCTGACAACCTTGTAAGTGCATAACATACCACTGACTGCCAAACTTTGCCTGGGAAAATGTACGCAGATTCTTCTGATCCCAGTGCCATAAATCCTTTGGTTTAATTTGTTGGAGAATCTGACCTGGGTACAGGCATTAAGAATAACTGAACAGAATCTCTTTGCTGATGGTCTTGTTTGCTTATGTAGGTCATATAAAGGCATCAGTATTAAATGTAGACTGTTTCATAACCAGTTAAAAACTGCGTGTAGCTGCTTTAAAACAGGCCGACAGAACCTAAAATAACATCTTCTGTCTTCTCTGGGGTTTCAGCTCCTGGTGTAAATGGGGCGGATATCGGCCTGCGTTCCCCTCGGAGGAACAAACCCACCCCAAAACAGTATTATGTGAGAACCAGCAGGGACTGGAATCGAGGTTGTGTGCGGGTGAAAAAGGCTGGTCGCCCAGTAAAATGTGTCCGGCAGCTTGTCCACAGCAGAAGAGGCTAAAACTGAGTTTGCTGATGTGTTAAATGGGTCACAAGTTCTTACTTTGAGCTAACAGCCTACATCTGAGCTGGAGGATGCTTCACAGAAGTAGATTAGTGGGTTGGCTGAGAGTTTCTGACAGCAGCTCTGCAGCAGAAGAACACATTGACACACAAAGTCAAAGACTGTACAGGTTAGATTATTTTATCATCCTGATGAGGTTCTCTGCTTATTAACATGATAAAAGTTACAAGGAAACAACTCTTCTCTGATTTGATGCACATATAACACATCCTCGACATGCTGGGATATTTCTGCTTTAAATTTGAATTTAAAGTCAAATACTTTTGCCTCATACTTGCATCTTCAGATCATTCTCTGGAAGTGTATGTCCCACGATGAAATGCCAAGGAATATTTTGGGTTCAGAAGAAATTCGCAACATGGAAGTCAGGACCCACTGATGATTTCAAGATGAATCTTAGGGGTTGCTACATGATTAACAACATAGATTTTTTTTTTTTTTTTTTTTTAAAAATGCTTTGTATGACTTTTCTTTGATTATTGCTTCTTTATTGTGAGATATTATACAGTTTGACAATTTAGTTCTTGAAGTAATAGTAACAAAAACTAGAACAACCACCTTAAGGTTGTATGCCTCTGCGCACTAGTCATGTTTCTCTCACAGTTTACATCCATGTCTGTGAAAACATTGATTACTTCACACTAGGGGTGTACACAAAAATCACGGTTCGGTACATACCTTGGTACACACGTCACGGTTTGGTTTTTTTTGGTACAGTAATTAAAAAAATAGACAACTATTAAATATCTTTTACTTATTGGTAACCTTATTAAAACGTAACACCACAGCAGTTAACTCTTTTTACACAATTTTTGAATGAAACAAATATATATAAAATTCTGCTTTTTCACATTGTTTGAATGAAAATAGAAATATAAAAGTGAAAAATAAAATCCTGCTGTTTTTTTAACACATTTTTTGAATGAAAAATATAAATATAAATTTCTGCTTAAACAATTTTATTCAAATAAAATAATATATAATATAATAATATAGTGCAGTGGTCAGCTTTAAAGCCTGCTCAGATTCAGTTTTACTAGGAACTTACTTAGCTTTCCCACTTTGTTAAAGTGCAGTAAACAAAACATGCTTATATCTAATGTGCAGCTTAAACAATTTTACTCAGCTCCAATGGCGTTGGTTATTTTTTTAGCACGATGGTCAGGGAAACGCTCTTTCTTTTTAAACGACGACGATATCGTAGTTTGCACCAGATTGCTCTTTCTAGTCGTGCCGGTTAACGTTCAAACTCGGGTGGTGTCACTTTAGATGCGTTAGCATGTTAGACGTGTTTCCAAGTACCTACCCGACCGCTGTTCTGCAGTGTCGGCACACTGCTTTTGTCTTGTCCACTTGTTTATTTCCATCTTCGTATTTTACCCTGAAACCAAAGTGTTCCCGAACGGAGGACTAAGGTTTGCGGGTGGGTCTTCAGGTTCGTCAGACTCACTTGCCATGTTGTCAAAATGCGAGAATGCGCTGCACAAAGTGAAGGCGGAGATTTACGGTCGGACTCGGTCCGTCACTCAATTATGTCCGTAGGGGAACTAGATATTTTAAATGGTTTGGCTTGCAAAAACGGAATTAAAATAAAACAAAATAAAATAAAATAATATCCTGCGCCCAGTAATTCGGTACAGGGTCGTGCCGAACCGAAAGTCGCGTACCGAATGGTTCGACACAAATACACGTACCGTTACGGCCCTACTTCACACACATCTTCCCCATGGCAGCACAGAAGATCTAAGAACTAAGATTCAAGGTGGACACCAAAGATTAGTGTCACCAATTCACTATCAGACCAAATGTCTACCCCTCTGTTCCTGAGATATGACAGTAAATATTGACCAGATGTCAATTATGATGTCATAGTGAAGTAGACCTTTTGGATATAAGGTGTTATCACTTAATTTTATGCTATTAGACTTTTGTCTAAAGTTTTGTCATAATCTGTGTAAAAAATCATGAGCTTTGGCCAAAAGCATGTTTTGTGAGGTCACAGTGACCTTTGACTACTATTGAGGCTTCTCCAAAAGGGACAGTGTCTGCCTTATCACATGAATCTTGGGAAATAATTATCAGAATGTCACCAAATTTTGACTGAATGTTCACAGACAGTTGTTGCACACAATGCAGCAAAGATTTCATCAGTACCTTGCTCCTTTTAAAAAATGTATACACCTAAACACACGAATTACAGGCGGACATGGAATAAGGAATAAAAAATCCAAAAGGCATGTATATATGTGTTTGCCATTATTAATGTAAATAAGCCAATCACCCCAAAATTGCATTTATATGTGCCAAACAATGTCATCTTATCATAAAAGTAGGTTATTAGATTATTCACCTCACCATCTGATGTCACCAGCCCCTGACAGGTAACTAGTGCAGCCAGAAGTCCAAGAGATCATCACCAGTCTGAGTTCGTCTACATGCTGCCTCGATGTGTTACCCACTAGATTTCTAAAGTCTGTGCTGAGCAGTTTGTTACCACCACTCGCTCACATAGTTAACATGTCACTACAATCTGGAACATTCCCAAAGGCCTTGAAAACTGCGGTCATAAAGCCTCTCCTAAAGAAGAGCAGTCTTGATGCCACAGTACTGAACAACTACCAGCCCATTTCAAATCTGCCGTTTTTAGGCAAAGTCCTTGAGAAAGTTGTTTACCAACAGCTTACTGACTTTCTCCTAAAGAACAACTCCTTTGATGTTTTCCAGTCAGGTTTTAGACCCCATCACAGCACTGAGACCACTCTTATTAAGGTGACAAATGACATCCGCCTGAACACTGACGCAGGCAAAGTCTCAATTTTAGTCCTGCTAGATCTGAGTGCTGCTTTTGACACTGTCGATCATGAGATCCTTTCACAGAGACTAGAGGACTGGGTGGGCATCTCTGGCACTGCCCTAAATTGGTTGAAGTCCTATCTAGAAGACAGGAAGTACTTTGTTGAAATTGGTAACTGTGTCTCAGACCACATGGCCTTGACCTGTGGGGTGCCCCAAGGGTCAATCCTGGGACCCCTTCTGTTCAATCTCTACATGCTGCCTTTAGGCCAGTTAATACAAAGTAATAATGTGTCCTACCACAATTATGCAGACGACACTCAGATCTATGTCTCACTGACAGCAGGTGAATATGGACCAGTGGATTCACTCTGTCATTGCATCCAACAGGTCAGTGTGTGGATGCAAAACAACTTTCTCCAGCTAAATTCAGACAAGACTGAAGTCATCGTATTTGGTCCACAGAAACAAAGAGAAAGTGTCAGCAGTCACCTCCAGTCTCTCTCTCTAAAACCCACAAATCAGGTTAGAAATCTTGGGGTAATAATGGACTCAGACTTGAACTTTAACAGCCACATCAAATCAATAACATCAGCAGCTTTTTACCATCTAAAAAACATTGCCAAAATCAAAGGTATAGTGTCTAAACCTGACTTGGAGAGACTTATCCATGCATTTGTCTCTAGTAGGTTAGACTACTGTAACGGCCTGCTCACTGGCCTCTCCAAACGGGCCGTAAGACAGCTGCAGTACATCCAGAATGCTGCTGCTCGGGTCCTGACCAGAACCAGGAAGTACAAGCACATTAGTCCTGTGCTCAGGTCTCTACACTGGCTTCCTGTGGCTCAGAGAATAGACTTTAAAGCAGCTCTGCTTGTGTACAAGTCTCTCCACGGCCTAGCACCAAAGTACATCTCTGACATGTTAGTGCCATATGAACCATCTCGGACTCTGAGGACCTCAGGGACCGGCCTCCTGCTGGTGCCCAGAGTCAGGACTAAACATGGGGAATCAGGATTCCAGTTTTATGCAGCTAAAATCTGGAACAGTCTTTCTGAAGATGTGAGACAGGCCTCTACTCTGACAATGTTCAAATCTAGGCTCAAAACAGCTCTATTTCACTGTGCATATGACGGAAAGGATCTTATCTGCACTCTTCTCTTTTAAAGTTCATTTTATAATGATTATTTATGTTTTTATTTTGTATTGTGATTTTAATGCATTTTCTTGTTCTGTAAAGCACTTTGAATTACTTTGTGTACGAATTGTGCTCTACAAATAAACTTGCCTTGCCTTGTCTTGCCAGAACTTCAAACAGACAAATAGAATGGGGCCCTATTAGTCCAGGGTCTAAAGGGATCGTTTTCACAACTTAGTAGGCCCCTATCACCCATGGGGACCAAACAATTTTGGTATTTTTATCACTCTACAGGTCTCTAGTTTATATTTTGGTATGATAGCCCTGCCTATCTAGTAGCTTAATTATAGTTATCACTCTGTAAACAAACTTACACCCTTGTAGACAAAACATTACAAATAGGTCGAAAAAATAACTAATAGATATCCCCATGAAACTTGCCCAGTTGATCACTCATATTAAGACAAGTATTTTTTGTATTACAAATTTTCTGAAATATTTTATTTAAATATGCACCAATTTTGTTAATGAAAACAATCACAAGGAGGGGAAATTGATTACGCAGTTACTGTGCTAACACTCAGTGTTACTGTAGCCTACAGTAGGCCTACTAGCACTCAGAGCTGCCCAGTTGCTATTTGACCCATAACTAGGAGGCAAAGGGAGTGCTACCGCTTGCCTAAGGTGGACTCCCAGGCTAGCAGAGGGAAGGAGGTGCCTTATTTCTCCATTGTAGGAGAAATAGGGGGGCCCAACTGCTGCCCTCATCCTTGATCCGTACTTCCTAAGAAGTCAGCTGGATGAAGTCCAGCAACAGGTAGAAGGATATCAGTAACACTGCCACTGAGGAGGAGGAGGAGGTGTTAAGAGAGGATGCAGGTGACAGTGAGGTCAGTATGCCAGTCAGAGAGAGAACCATGGAGCAAAAGGTTAGAGTTAGATGGCCTAGGGCAAATGACAGTAATCAGTAATCTTAAGCAGGCTTAAAGGAAATGCAATAGAAAAGTTAGAAAAGATGGGAGATATAATTTACTCATATGGTGCACAGAGGTTTGGGGTGCATGAGAGAAAGAGGGGTGAGAGGGTACAGTCAGGTAAGTCTAGGCGGCAAAGAGAAATAGAGAAGTTAGTTAAGGAAAGGAGACAGTTAGAAAAGCAGTGGAAAAAGGCTACACAAGAAGAAAGGGAGAGAATTAATGTGTTGCAAGAGGAGTTGAGAAGCAGGCTAGCAGTTCTTAGAAGGGCAGAGCATCTCAGGAAAAAGAGGAGGAAGAAGGAACATGTCAGGACAGGTTTTTTCAGGGATCCTTTTAAGTTTGTTAAAGGATTGTTTAGCCAGGAAAAGGGAGGGCAGCTTAAAGCAGAAAGGCTAGAGGTTGAAG
This sequence comes from Epinephelus lanceolatus, assembly GCF_041903045.1. NCBI lineage: Eukaryota > Metazoa > Chordata > Actinopteri > Perciformes > Serranidae > Epinephelus > Epinephelus lanceolatus. The sequence continues at coordinate 5,989,474 of NC_135753.1, read as the reverse complement.
AATATTTGAGAAATACATTTCAGATTTAGAGAAGAATAGGATAGTTTTTATAGTTTTTGATCGGTTTTCCACCGGATATCCCTCCATTAGGAGGGATAGAGCATGAGATGGATGTCAGACCACCTAGGTGGAAGGAAGTTCAGGAGGTGGTCAGGCGTGCAAAGGCTTCTTCAGCCCCAGGGGCTAATGGAGTCCCCTACCGGGTTTATAAAAGTGCACCTGATATCCTTGAATTTTTGTGGAAACAGCTAACAATAGTTTGGGAGAAACAAATTTTCCCAAGAGCATGGCGTAGGGCAGGGGGTGTCCTCATTCCTAAGGAGAAGGAGTCTGTGGACCTTAGCCAATTCCAGATGATTTCTCTCTTGATTGTGGAGGGAAAGATTTTCTTTAGTGTAGTAGCGCAGAGATTAGCTAGCTACTTAGAAAGGAATAGCTTATTAGATACTATGGTGCAGAAGGCAGGAATACCAGGTTTTGCAGGGTGTTTAGAGTATATTAGCATGACCTGGCACCAGATTCAGGCAGCGAAGACTAAGAAAAGGGATCTGCATGTAATATTTTTAGACCTTGCAAATGTGTTTGGTTCAGTACCGCATAGCCTCATTTGGAGTGCGTTTGACTACTTCAAAGTGCCACATGTAGTTGTTAAGTTAGTGAAAGCATATTTTCAGGATATTAGGTTGTGTCTAAGTACGGCAGGTTTCACAACAGGTTGGCAGAGGCTAGAAACAGGCATCATGGCAGGGTGTACAATTTCTCCATTAGCATTTACTATGGTGATGGAAGTAATCATCAGGGCTTCTAAGTGGGTGGTAGGTGGGGAGAGGTTGCATCTTCCACCAGTTAGGGCTTACATGGATGACATGACACTGGTGACCACAACAATGCCATGTACAAAGAGGCTACTAGAGAAGGTAAATAAGAACCTCAAGTGGGCCAGCATGAAGATCAAGCCTAGTAAGTCTAGAAGCATCTTGATACGTAGAGGGAAGTTAAGTGACAGGAAGTTTGTCATAGATGATGAGGAAATCCCAATAATTAGGGAAAAGTCAGTAAAGAGCTTAGATAGGTAGTACAATGTGGAGTTGAATGATGAGGAACAGGTGGTGAAATTTAGAAAAGATGTGGCTGAAGAATTGGATAGAATAGATAAATCAGAACTTCCAGAAAAGTTGAAGTTGTGGTGTTTGCAATTTGGGCTATATCCCAGGTTAATGTGGCCATTGTCAGTTTATGAATTTCCAATATCCATTGTAGAGAGAATTGAAAGGTCAGTTAGCTCCTATATTAGGAAGTGGTTGGGCGCTCCTAGGTGCCTAAGTAGTGTTGCACTGTGTGGAAAAGGGATACTTCAGCTGCCAGTATCTAGTTTAACAGAGGAATTTAAATGTACCAAGGTCAGGACAGAGCTCTTGTTATCTGGGAGTAAGGATGTGGTAGTTAGGAGTGTGGTTCCAAATCCAACCAAGGGGAGGAAGTGGAACCCAAGATTGGCAGTTCAGGAGGCAGAGGCAGCTCTTAGGCATGCAGAGATTGTAGGTAATGTTCAGTTTGGCTGGGGAGGCCTGGGGCTTGGCTCAGGCAAACCGGTATGGAATAAAGCAGGTCTCAAAGATAAAAGAAAGCTGGTTGTGGAACAGATACATAGACAGGAGGAGATATTAAGGGGTGCAAAGGTAGTGGCCCAGGCTAAGCAGGGACAGTGGTTAAATTGGTAAAGTGTAGAGAAGAGGAAGCTTAGTTAGAGGGACCTGTGGAGTATGGAGAAGAATCGTATTAGGTTCCTGGTAGGGGCTACATATGATGTGTTACCAACCCCCCAGAACCTAAAACTGTGGGTAAATGGGGACCCATCATGCCCATTGTGTTCAGGTACTGCAACCTTAAAGCATATTTTGTCAGGCTGTAAAGTTAGCTTGTCACAAGGCCGGTATACATGGTGACATAACCAGGTGTTGAAAAGTTTAGCTGCAGGCATCGAAGGGAAATGAAGACAGGTAAATTCAGAGGGTTTTAAGAATAGGAGTTAAGCAATTCAGTTTGCCCGTGAGGGGGAGAAATACAGAAGGGATAAGTTAGTAAGGAGGCAGGGGTGTGGCTGCCTAGAAGGTGCTTGTGATTGGGAAATGCAAATAGATTTAGGGGGAAAGCTTGTTGTTCCCCAGGAAATAGTTTGTACCAAGCAGAGGCCTGACATAGTGTTGTGGTCAGTGAGTCAACGGATAGTTTATTTCATTGAGCTGACAGTTCCTTGGGAAGACTCAGTGGAAGAAGCCTATGAAAGAAAAAAGCTTAGGTATGCAGACTTAGGAGCAGAAGCTGAGCAGCGAGTATGGAAAACTAGGATTTGTCCAGTGGAAGTGGGGTGTAGGGGATTCATAGCAAGATCAGTTGTCTCCCTCCAGGGGGAACTCAGAGTGCAGGGACAGAGTTTGAGGAAGACAGTGAAGGAAATGTCAGAAGAAGCAGCCAGAGCTAGTCAGTGGATTTGGATGAGGAGGGATAATGTCAGTTGGGGGCCAGCAGGGGGAACTACTAAGAAGGGTACATAACTCCTTGAGATCAGGTGGAGAGATCCACCAATCAGTCCTCTCAGGAGAAAATCCAGGAAGAGGAGGGTTATTTAAGTGTGGGAGTGGCCTATTTGAATCCCTTTTGTTTAAGACCATGCTGCAAGGTGAGTGTGTTTGCTGATCCTGGGAGTTTATCTTCTCTGTCTCCTTTAACTTTAGCTTATATTGGAGTTATGCTATGTAATGTGTGAAATAGAGTATGGTGAATGTGCTAGGATAGGTAATATCGGTACTGGAGCTTGCATGTACGGAGCCTGGGTTTGTTGAAGGTGGCAGTGCTGTTTGGGTTGAGAAAGCCATGTGTAAGTAAGGTAAAGGAGGTTGTTGGGCTGGTGAAGTGAGACCTGGCATTAGGGGAGTGTCTCTGGGACGGCAGAGATCACTGTCTAGCCTCTTGGAGGTGTCGTGGGACCAACTAGATGAATTACTGGTGAAAGGAGGTTCCCACCTGATGAACCCAAACACATGTTAGTTATCACTGCTCACTGGTCTGTATTGTTAAGCCCAAACAGCTTCCTATACAGTTAGTGCTTTCAGTGGCCGTGGAAAGTCAGCCATATTTAAAAAACTGAAGACTAACAAGTGCTGCCAAGACACATTCAGAATTGGGAAGCTCCTGGGAGGTCTCAGAATACCTATTTCACATGTCAGATGTACCTGCCTTCCACAAACACAACTAAAGTTAACACACTTCACTACCAGCTATTTTGTGCAAGGCGTGGAGAAATAGACTCCAGTCAGCTTTAGGGATGTAACGATATGAAAAATTTGATATCTTGATTATAGTGACGAAATTACACTGAACAAAAATATAAATTGCAACACTTTTGCTTTTGCTCCCATTTTTCATGAGCTGAACTCAAAGATCTAAAATCAATCAATCAATCAATCAATCAATCAATCAATTAATCAATCAATTTTATTTATAAAGCCCAATATTACAAATCACAGTTTGCCTCACAGGGCTTTACAGCATACGACATCCCTCTGTCCTTAGGACCCTCACAGCGGATAAGGAAAAACTCCCCCCAAAAAAACCCTTTAACGGGGAAAAAAACCAGTAGAAACCTCAGGAAGAGCAGCTGAGGAGGGATCCCTCTTCCAGGACGGACAGACGTGCAATAAATGTCATACAGAACAGATCAGCATAATAAATTAACAGTAATCCGTATGACACAATGAGACAGAGAGAGAGAGAGAGAGAGAGATGCAGGTAATAACAGTAGCTTACAACAACATTATTGAAAGTAATAATATTATAGTTATAGTTCTGGCTACTGTGGTACAATATGTTGAAAGTATATATTAATATCTGGCAGCATACATGTGTGACCATATTCATATGTGTATAATAACAGTAGAAGTATGACTAATGACTAATGATGGCAGCAGCAGCAGGAGGCATCTGGCAGGACCACGGCAGCAGCACAACCACACACGTCACGCTGTCCAGGCACCTCTACGATATGAGTTAATCTGAGAGACAGTGGAGCACAAAGGCTCCAGAGAAGAAGCTGAGTTAGTGACATCCAGAATGGCCGAGTTAGCAAGATGCAGTAATAGAATACGAGAGAGAGAGAGAGAAGGAGAGAAGGTGCCCGGTGTATTATAGGGGGGTCCTCCGGCAGACTAGGCCTAAGTCAGCCTAACTAGGGGCTGGTACAGGGCAAGCCTGAGCCAGCCCTAACTAGCTTATAAGCCTAACTAATAAGCTTTATCAAAGAGGAAAGTCTTAAATCTAGTCTTAAATGTGGAGACGGTGTCTGCCTCTCGGACCGTAACAGGAAGATGATTCCACAGGAGAGGAGCCTGATAGCTGAAGGCTCTAGCTCCTGATCTACTTTTGGAGACTTTAGGGACCACGAGTAACCCTGCGTTCTCAGAGCGCAGTGTTCTGGTGGGATAATATGGCACTATGAGCTCACTAAGATATGACGGAGCTTGACCATTTAGAGCTTTATAAGTTAACAGTAGGATTTTAAATTCAATTCTGGATTTTACAGGGAGCCAGTGCAGAGAAGCTAAAACAGGAGAAATATGATCTCGTTTCTTAGTTCCTGTTAGTACACGTGCTGCTGCATTCTGAATTAGCTGGAGAGTTTTTAAGGACTTACTAGAGCTACCTGATAATAGAGAGTTACAGTAATCCAGCCTAGAGGTAACAAAAGCGTGGACCAATTTTTCTGCATCTTTTCGGGTCAGGATAGGCCTAATTTTCGCAATATTACGCAGATGAAAAAATGCAGTCTGTGAGGTTTGTTTTAAATGAGAATTAAAAGACAAATCTTGATCAAATATTACTCCGAGGTTTCTTACGGTAGTGCTAGAGGCCAGAGCAATGCCATCTAGAGAAACTATGTCATCAGATAAAGAGTCTCTGAGTTGTTTGGGGCCAAGAACAATAACTTCAGTTTTGTCTGAATTTAACATCAGGAAATTGGTGCTCATCCAAGTTTTTATGTCTTTAAGGCAGTTATGGAGTTTAGTTAATTGATTACTTTCTTCTGGCTTCATCGATAAATACAGCTGAGTATCATCCGCATAACAATGGAAATTTATAGAGTGATTTCTAATGATGTTACCTAAAGGAAGCATATATAGAGTAAATAGGATTGGTCCGAGCACAGAACCTTGCGGAACTCCAAAACAAACTTTGGTACGTAAGGATGATTCATTATGAACGTCAACAAACTGAAAACGATCAGATAAATAAGATTTAAACCAGCTTAGTGCAGAACCTTTTAGGCCAATTAAATGATCCAGTCTCTGCAGTAGAATTTGATGGTCAATTGTGTCAAATGCCGCACTAAGATCTAATAAAACAAGTACAGAGAAAAGTCCTTTGTCTGAAGCAATCAGAAGGTCATTTGTAATTTTAACTAGTGCTGTCTCAGTGCTATGATGCACTCTAAATCCTGACTGAAATTCCTCAAATTAATTATTATCATGGAGAAAATCACACAGCTGGTCTGCGACTACTTTCTCAAGGATCTTTGACATAAAGGGAAGATTAGATATTGGTCTATAGTTGGCTAACACCTCTGGATCCAGGGTGGGCTTTTTTAGTAGAGGTTTAATTACAGCTACCTTAAAAGACTGTGGTACATAGCCTGTTAATAAGGATATATTGATCATATCTAATATATGAGTGTTAACTAAAGGAAAGACTTCCTTAAGTAGCCTAGTTGGGATGGGGTCTAAGAGACACGTTGATGATTTAGGTGAAGAAATCACTGCTGTCAATTCTTGAAGAGAAATTTGGGAGAAGCAATCTAAATATATATTAGGTCTTACAGCTGTGTTTGAGGTTAGATAGGTACTATCTGAGGACAGGAGGTCATGAATTTTGCCTCTAATAGTTAGAATTTTGTCATTAAAAAAGCTCATAAAATCATTACTGCTAAGGGCTAAAGGAATACAAGGCTCAATAGAGCTTTGACTCTCAGTCAGCCTGGCTACAGTGCTGAAAAGAAACCTGGGGTTGTTCTGGGGTAAAACATTTTCTTTACACACAAAAGACCATTTCCCTCAAATATTGTTCACAAATCTGTCTAAATCTGTGTTAGTGAGCACTTCTCCTTTGCCAAGATAATCCATCCCATCTCACAGGTGTGGCATATCAAGATGCTGATTAGACAGCATGATTATTGCACAGGTGTGCCTTAGGCTGGCCACAATAAAAGGCCACTCTAAAATGTTCAGTTTTATCACACAGCACAATGCCACAGATATCGCAAGTTTTGAGGGAGCGTGCAATTGGCATGCTGATTGCAGGAATGTCCACCAGAGCTGTTGCCCGAGAACTGAATGTTCATTTCTCTATCATAAGCCATCTCCAAAGGCATTTCAGACAATTTGGCAGTACATCCGACCGGCCTCACAACCGCAGTTCACGTGTAACCACACCAGCCCAGGACCTCCACATCCAGCATGTTCACCTCCAAGATCGTCTGAGACCAGCCACCCAGACAGCTGCTGCAACAATTGGTTTGCATAACCAAAGAATTTCTGCACAAACTGTCAGAAACCGTCTCAGGATAGCTCATCTGCATGCCCGTCGTCCTCATCGAGGTCTCGACCTGACTGCAGTTCGTCGTCGTATCCGACTTGAGTGGGCAAATGCTCACATTCGATTGCGTCTGGCACGTTGGAGAGGTGTTCTCTTCACGGATGAATCCCGGTTTTCACTGTTCAGGGCAGATGGCAGACAGCGTGTGTGGTGTCGTGTGGGTGAGCGGTTTGCTGATGTCAGCGTTGTGGATCGAGTGACCCATGTTGACGGTGGGGTTATGGTATGGGCAGGCGTATATTATGGACAACGAACACAGGTGCATTTTATTGATGGCATTTTGAATGCACAGAGATACCGTGATGAGATCCTGAGGCCCATTGTTGTGCCATTCATCCACGACCATCACCTCATGTTGCAGCATTATAATGCACGGCCCCATGTTGCAAGGATCTGTACACAATTCCTGGAAGCTGAAAACATCCCAGTTCTTGCATGGCCAGCATACTCACCGGACATGTCACCCATTGAGCATGTTTGGGATGCTCTGGATCGGCGTATATGACAGCGTGTTCCAGTTCCTGCCAATATCCAGCAACTTTGCACAGCCATTGAAGAGGAGTGGACCAACATTCCACAGGCCACAATCAACAACCTGATCAACTCTATGCGAAGGAGATGTGATGCACTGCGTGAGGCAAATGGTGGTCACACCAGATACTGACTGGTTTTCTGACCCCCCCAGACCCCCCCAATAAAGCAAAACTGCACATTTCAGAGTGGCCTTTTATTGTGGCCAGCCTAAGGCACACCTGTGCAATATTCATGCTGTCTAATCAGCATCTTGATATGCCACACCTGTGAGGTGGGATGGATTATCTCGGCAAAGGAGAAGTACTCACTAGCACAGATTTAGACAGATTTGTGAACAATATTTGTGAGAAATGGTCTTTTGTGTGAATAGAAAATGTTTTGGATCTTTGAGTTCAGCTCATGAAAAATGGGAGCACAAACAAAAGTGTTGCATTTATATTTTTGTTCAGTGTATCACGGTCAACGATAATATCGCGATATTTTTTTAAGTGCTGTAAAATGTCCAAAAAATAGATATATTGAAATAACTTCACTAAATCTTGTAACTTCATTATCATACTAAAATGTTAACAGCCAAAATCTTATATTAAAATGAAACTTTCACATTAAAGGGGCAAGGGATTGGCACAGCAACAGAAAATTTTATTTTAAATGAACAAAATATGTAAACAAATTACAGGAACAAAGCTTATTTGTCTGGTGCATTGTAACAGTCAGCAAAATATGTAAACATTTTATATATTATTTATTTATTAGCACGAGAGGAAACATATATATAAAACAAAACAATGCAAGAGTAGAACAAAAAACATACAATATAGAGTGTGCCAGGGCTGATGTCAAAACCAGGTAGTTTAGCATTGCGCTGGTTCCCAGAAGAGAAAGTGAATGTGATTTTTGCATTGCGTTTTGGATTATGTCAGAAAATAAGCTCTGTGGCTAACACAAGTTTATAATACTTACAGGTTTTGTTCAACGAGATATTCTTCACATATGAACACCTTTCATACCGTATTTGAAGCTTAAATGCGATCGCCAGAAGTAAAAAGCTAACGTTAGGCTTTAACGGACTACATGACTACTCCTCAGTTGCATGACTCTTGACGTCACCGCCACTAAGCTTTCAACTCATTTCGGCCGCTTTATTTTTAAAACATTGTATAATGGGGAAATTGGACCATTAAAGCTAAATAAGAAGCTGTAATGGCGGACTGCCAGCACTCTCGCCTGTTCGGGGGTGATGATTTCTAATGTCCCCGACAGACTTTGTAGTCGTATTGAGCAGCTTGTTAGCAACCGCCTTTTTTACGACACATAAAAGCTTCAAAATTCACAAGTAGGGTATTTACTGACATGTTTTATGTCATAGAACAAAACCTGAAACTCGCTTAAGCTTTTGTTAACCACAGACCTTATTTGAGGCATTTTACCAAAATCCCATTCAAAAAACGTAATGACTTTTAGACGAGAGAACTGGAAGTGCTAAAAGTGCTAACGGAGTTCTGGGTTTACTGGCGCACTCTGTATAGAATAGATATCACAAATGTGCAATAGAAACCAAAAAAAACCCCAAGGGCAATGGTCATCATTACACAGAATAATTCACACATTAGAAGTGTGCATGTGAGTGAGTGGAGTGCCTGTATGAGAAAAGGAATGCATGTTCTCGTGTGTGTATGTGTGTGTGTGTTAGGTCAAGACTGTGAGCAGTGAATTTAAAGAGTAACTAAACCCTAAAAACATAAATACATTCATTCAGGAAGCAAACACAGGCCCCTGGGTGAAAGTCTGCCCTTCCCACCTGCCTTATATGGACATTTCAGCTCATTATATTTTGTCATTACTGGCAGCATTTCAAACTGACGGCATCACTGACAATAGTATTCAACTTCAGAATGAGAACGGTCATGAGACTCAGTTGAATAATAACTTATTACACTGCAAATGCAGAAGCAAAACTGATTATATATATATACATATATATGGTAAAGAAAAGGGGGGGGGGGGGGGGTCTTATTTTGCATTTTTTTCTTTTAATTCAATCCAGAGTGAAATACTGGGGAAGTAAACATATAAAGGGAAGCACAAGGGTGAACTGACTTTTCAGTGGGAGGGCAGCCTAAAAAATGAGTGGTAGAAAGAGCATGATGGTAACACATCCAGGAAATAGACTATCATCAGCTATTTAGATAAACCTAACTGATAGTGCACCAACAAATTTAAAGACATTTACGTCTCCAGTTAACACAAACAGAGAAGTTTTAGTTGCCTAAACTAAGCCAAACGTTAACCATAGAAGTAGGAGATCTGACTGTAACTTAAGTTAAACCCAGCAGAAAACTAGTACTGTGTTAACACGGGTGTCAGATCTTTGGTCTCTGCTGGTGTAAAACTGCAGCACAACTGCAGAACAACTAAAATACAAGCATTATATGATGCATAACTGCTCTCATTGAGGTGGTCCAACTTCAAACAGTAGAATTTATACTGGAGTTTTGATCTTGTGTAATTTTTGGAAATCATCCTGCAGGGACTGGTGCTCACCCCTGTCAGCACCCTGTAGAACTGGGTCATTACTAAATATATGACTGCTTCTATCCTCCCTGCAGCGCTCTGAAAGCAGAGCAATAAACACATCGTCCAGGCCGCCTGAACGCCTCCTGGTTCACATCCAGCACCCTTGCACGAAGCGCACGTGCCCATCATGTGATGCTCTATTGATAGCACTGCAGAGAGTGAAAAATAACCTGGCGAGGAAACACACAAAGTTGACGTCCAAAAAAACAGACACAACACGGCCAGTTGGCAGTTCGCTCTGTTTCCCCACAGAAAACCAATCAACAAGCTTTCCCAGGCTCTCCCAAAAGTTCACTCCAATTCATATTGTGAGATTTTCTGCTTTGTTAGGCAGTAGATGAGACTGAACAGACTACTTTAGCTACAACCAGGGCTGCTCCGACTACAACAGTTTCCTTTTTGTTTATTGTTCTGGCTTTAAAACACAAGTGGGTTGGGATTGGGATGGGTTTTGCGTCACACTGTAGTGGTTGTGTTTCTCCTTGTGGTTGTTTCATGTTTGTTTGTTTTTGTTTTGCATGCTTGTAACCGCGGGTATTTATAAAACCGTGACTCTTTGCTCACGGTTTGGCCTTTCATCCACACGTAACCGCAGTTTTGGGCCCCTGTAACCGGAGTTATTTGTAACCGGAGTCCAGGGTGAACTTTTTGGAAAAGTCCGGTGTCAGCAGTCATGTGTGGACAGGATAACCGCAGTTATTTTGTCTCGTCTCCATTGTATGACGTCACAGTGTGCGACGTAAACAGAAAACAGCTGTGTTATTACCTGATCCAGTGTGTGCGAGAGACGATTTGAGGATGGACCTAAACAAAATGCTGCTGCTATTTAGCAGCATATCAGCACTTTGTGGCTGTATCATACAACTTATGCTACTCAACCACATCCAGCAACAGAGGCGCAAGAGTGTGCTATTACGGAGACTGCTCCTGCTGCATAATAGTACGCTTGTTGTTGTTTTTCCGGTAATGACGTTATACTGCCTTCTGATTGGCTACAATGGCCTTACAGTTAGGAGTTATATCGCCACCTACTGCTTTGGGATGTGTATTACATTGCTTGATAGTGGAATTTGCAGTGTCATGTGGACGAAGGTATATTTATTACACTGCTCGTATGGACGCAGATTTTTTTTTTTAAAAAAAAGTTCGGTTTTAAAAATACCTGTGCTTGTGTGGACTAGGCCTTAGTCGTTTTTTAAATCACTTTGTGGTCGTTTTGTGTGTCTGTAGTCATATTGCATGCCTCTTTGTGGTGTTTTTGTGGTTGTTTGGCACTTCTTTGTTTTTGTGTTGCATCTCTTTGTGGTAATTTTGTGTCTCCTTGTGATTTTTTTTAGCATTTTTTGGTAATGTTTTACATCTTTGTGGTTGTTTTGTGTGTCTTTGTAGTCTATTGCATCTCTGTGTGGCTGTGTTGTGTCTTTGTGGTCATTTTGTCTCACTTTGTGGTTGTGTCTCCCTGTAGTTACTTTGGGCTCTAGTTTCGCAGACCGGGCGAGGCGGGGGCGCAGCGCACCTGCACTTCGCCAACTGGGTGTGGCCAGGCAGATTTTGCAAGTTTGGCACACCGTGCACCTGGCGCAGCTACTCCTCTTTCCCACCTCCGTCCCTCCTACCAGCGCAAGTCGGAAAGAGGGAGGAGAGAAGGCATGGAGTGGGTTTTACACACATCACACCAATCAAATGAGCCCCTCTCCTCGCCCTTAAATGCGCCGTGCGAAGGTGTAATGAGAGTTTACTCAATTCGCCATGGCAGAAGAGAGCAGCAGCGTCAGACGGCCAAACTTCTCCCCTTTGGTCTGACATGAGATGTGACGGGACAGTTGATATAGAGATACATTTATGTGCTGATTGCAGATAGTTGCATTGAGTAGTGGTTTTTGGGTATTTATTGCATCGTTAATGTGCCTGACATTCTGGAAACCTGCCTGTGAGGTTTTGGTGACGTGTGTGCACTGTCCGCCTGTCAGCCAAACTTCGGCTTACACCGGCTGCGCTCCCCCTGCGCTGACAGTAGACCTGGTTTCAGCTGGCGAGCTTTTAGCGCACCTTCGGCGAAGCCTTTTGGCACAAAACTGTCACTGCGCCAAGCTGGATCTGTCGACACCTCCCCCTGCTGCGCCGCCACACCCATCTTAGCGCACCTCAGTCTGCCAAACTACCACACTGAGCGCGCCTCGGCTGCTCGAAACTAGCTCTGCGCCACTCTGCGCTGCGCCGGGAAACTAGAGCCCTTTGTGTCAGTTTTCTGATCATGTGATATGACCCAAAGCTTCAGAATAGCTATTTAATGAATCTGTGGCTGTTTATTCAACCACTGAAAGGACAGGCAATCTAAAAAAAAATCTCAAAAAATTAAAAATGATGCTTTTGAAATCACATTTCGACACAATGACTCATTTCAGACAGGAGCAGAAGATCCGGCTGGAACACACCATAAGGCCTGGAGCACCTCAGCCCTCAGTAAACTGAGCGTGCTGTTGGAGCTGTAGGCTGTGATTCACAGACAGAGTTTATATATATGGGATATTACCTTCAGCCTGAAATGGAAGATGGAAATGGAATGAGATCAATGTGGAACAAAGCAAGTGCTGCAGTGAACAGAGCTGTAATGAGAAATACTAGAAGGAAATCGATCTGCAGACTTTCAATCCTTATTCTGAAAATTACTGCTCTCAATCACCATACTAGAGAAACAATAATATAATATGTATATGTAATGTTTTTAGGTTTGTGTGCTATTGTTTATTTGTTTTGCGTCTCTTCGTAGTTGTTTTGTGTGTCTTGTTTTATCTTGCTTTGTGTCTTGTTTTTGTTCCACATCTGTTTTTGTATTACACCTCTTTGTAATTGTTTTTTGTTTGCTCATCGATTTTTGTTTCACATCACTTTTTGTTTGTTTTTACACTCATTTTACGTATCTTGTTATTTTTGCATCTTTGTTAATGTTTTGTGACTCTCTGTAGTTGTTTTGTGACTTGTTTTTAGTTTTGCATCTCTGCTTTTTGTTTTGAGTATCTGTGTAATTGTTTTGTGTGTTTTGTGTTTCTTTAGTTTACTGGGGGGTATTCCAGGTAGGAGGTTCAACAAACTCTGAAGTCTAATCCCGAACTCTGAGTAGACTTACCCTGAGATGGGGAACTCTGAGTATCTGGTTCTAGAACAGCTGATTTGAATTAGTTCAATCAACTCTGAGTAGGTACACCTTGTGTGTGCACAACCACAATAAAAAGCCATCATCAATGGAGCCCCGATACCTCAATTCACCATGGCAACCGGAGAGAAAAAGATATCAACTTATTTTACACCTGTGGAATTGGAGGTGATCATGAATGCCTAATATGAGCATATATTTCGTAAAAAAAAGTAACTAAGTGAGTAAGTAAAACTTTATTTATATAGCACCTTTTTAACGCAGGTTACAAAGTGCTTTACACTGACATTGGGACACAAAGAAAAGAGGGCCCCAAGGACATAAAAGTAACACCACTAAAGCTGCCAAGGAGAGAGAGGCAGCATGAGAGTCAACGTGTAAGTTTCGTAAGTAAGTCCATTAATTTACATTTAAAGCAGCTGTGCAGAACTTTTTACCATTTATAAAACTGTCCCTAGTTTGTATCAAGATGTTCGTATGAAGATCCGCATATTTATTTGAACCCAACAGTGACAAAAAAGCCTTTCTCTATATGGCTATTTAGCGTAGCCTCAGTCGGGTCGGACACAGTGGAAGTCAGCAAATCAGAATATGGCACCCGGAGGCGGAAGTAAGTCTGCATGCCCGCAGCGGCCCGCAGCAATTAAACCACAGAAGAAGGAGCCGTGTTTACAGAGAGTGTTCTTCGAGTAAGCGGTACGCAACGGGCATTGCTGAACACATAACAATTTTATCAGAGATGTATCTATAAGGACTTGGTTGTACTTTCGATGTCATGGCGGATAAAGAAGGAGCACCATCTAAAAGAAAAAGAACAGAAGAACAGAAGAAGGCTAAACGGGACAGTGATAGGGCTCGAGCCCAAACGCGTGTAAACCTCGGTTGGGCATTCACCAAGTGGAGAGAGCTGAGAGAACTAAAAGGTTTTAAAACTGATCCCGTGTTGGCCCTTTTCCTAATCGACAGGTATGTCATTTTTGTTTTATTTAGAGAATATACCGCAACTTGTTAGACGTTGTTTCACTTCAATATATGATGACATGGAAGTCATAAGCAAGCTAAATGTAACGTTAGCTGATGTGAACCGCTTTTGTCTAGTAACGTTACAACAAACGCCACATAATTATCTGTGACTGTGACCATGAACACAAATATATAGCAGGCAGTTGTCCTCAGTTTATAAGAAATTCAGAGCTACACCCGAACATTTATGACTTTCCTCTCGCTCTCCAAAAAAAAATGCATGCGGTAATTGCCGATTGCAGTCGAGAATTTACGAATGAAGCCGAATGCCGGCTGCAGTCGGAATTTTACGACACCAGGCTGTGGGTGTCATACCGCTTCGACCAAAGGGGCGCTATAATCAACAAAAACGTAAAGTTCGGCACAGCTGCTTTAACCACACTCAATTAAAATTGTAGCATACAGGTGAAAAAGTGGTGGAGTTTTGAATACAATCTGATTTTCATGTTGGTGCAATCTCACAGGGGAAAAACGTAACGCGATGCACCACATCTGCTCTGATGAGAGCGCATGTCTGCGGTGGGTCAGATTTGATATGTGTGGCAGGTAAATGATTGAGCCTAATGAAAAACGGTACCGTTCAAACAGATATTCATTGGGGAATGACAGCACATCTAAACGGGGTCTAAAGATCCTCTCCCAGTGTAAAGCATTGTGAATTAATTCTGCCTTGATATCGATCAGATTTCCTACATATGGACAACCCATGTCTGTCTACCATTTTGCTTCAGGCTCGGCAGTAGGGAGGAGACAGGGTGAACTCAGGGTGTCTTATATCTCTGCCAGCGAGCAGGTTAGGTTCACAGAGTCAGTTGCCATGGTGATTGACTCAGAGTTTGACTTACCTCTCTTTCTGGAACTGAAAACCCAGAGTTTCCCTCATTTCAGGGTTAACATACTCAGTTTTCACTAAACCCACTTTCTGGAATACCCCCCTGTTCTGTTTTGTGTTCCTTTGTTGTAGTTTTGTGGGTCTTCTTTGTTTTGTAGCACTTTGTTTCTGTTTTGCATCTCTTTATTTTTATTTCTGTTTTGCATCTCTTTGTAGTTGTTTTGCATCTCTTTTTGTTTTCCATCTCTTTATTTTTGTTTTCCATCTCTTTATTTTTGTTTTGCATCGCTTTGTAGTTGTTTTGCATCTCTTTGTTTTCCATCTCTTTATTTTTGTTTTGCATTTCTCTGTAGTTGTTTTGCATCTATGTGTAGTTATTGTATTTCTTGTTTTTGTTTTGTGTCTATATGTTTTTGTTTTACGTCTCTTTGAAGGTGTTTTTTTGTTTGTTTTGCATCTTCTTTGTAAGTCTCTTTGTGGTTGTTTTATGCCTTTTGTGACCAAGTTTTATTTTTTGCCTGTTATTTTTTGTTTTATGTACCTTTGGTTTTGTTTTTCACCTCATTTTAGTTTTTGGGGTTGATAGGCCAGTTCAGTGATACATCCATGATACTAACAAGCCAACCACCTGTCATATTGTGACTCTAGTGGGGGGAGGGGGGGAACACCGATTCAAAATTTACGCGAAAAGGGAAAAATTCACGGGTCAAAGTTTGACAGAGTTTAACAATAAACGTTAAACAGTTTTTCTTCACCTGTGTTAGCAAATTCATTGATCACTGTGATTTCACTGATTTGTGTTGCCTTTAAAACCATATCTCTCAGGTCTTTAAATCATCCACACTGACTGCACCTTTAGTTTCATACCTGAATTCTTCTCTTTGTCTTCAGTGCCAGAAATTTTGATTTCAAAATAAAATCCTGTCAATGCTGTTTAACTTAACTGAGCTGAGTCAATCAATCAATCAATCAATTTTATTTATAAAGCCCAATATCACAAATCACAATTTGCCTCACAGGGCTTTACAGCATACAACATCCCTCTGTCCTTATGACCCTCACAGCGAATAAGGAAAAACTCCCCAAAAAAAACCCTTTAACGGGGGAAAAAAATGGTAGAAACCTCAGGAAGAGCAACTGAGGAGGGATCCCTCTTCCAGGACGGACAGACGTGCAACAGATGTCATACAGAACAGATCAACATAATAAATTAACAGTAAACCGTATGACACAATGAGACAGAGACAGAGAGAGAGAGAGAGAGAGAGAGATGCAGAACAGATGGTAATGACAGTAGCTTACAACAACATAAATGAAAGTAATAATATTATAATTAATAATTATATATTAATATCTGATAGTATACATGTGTGACAATAATCATATGTGTATAATAACAGTAGAAGTATGACTAATGACTAATGATGGCAGCAGCAGCAGGAGGCATCTGGCAGGACCACGGCAGCAGCACAACCACACACGTCACACTATCCAGGCACCACTGCGATATGAGTTAATCTGAGAGACAGTGGAGCATAAAGGCTCCGGAGAAGAAGCCGAGTTAGTGACATCCAGAATGGCCGAGTGTTGGACATCAGACATTTAAAACTTTGTGATGTGATGTGGTGACTGGCTATTCAGTGAAACAACTACATGTGACTGACTGACTCACTCTGGAGAGAAGAAAACCTCCATTAATCAACCGTCAGAGAGTCGGAGAGACAGCGGTGGACACTGTAGGTCGTGACTGCAATAACACACGCGCACACACACACACACACACACACACACACACACACACGCACACACTCTGACAGGCCTCCTACCCAGGGACTGTGCTAATGAGTTTATTACATTCAGCCCTCAGACAATAAATGAAGCAATCAATCACAGGGGGAACATCTGTGGAGCACCTCCTTAATCGCACACCAGCCTCATCAGCACTTTAACACGAGCAGGAGGGAGAGGAGGAGGAGGAGGAGGAGTGCTCCACGAGGAGAGATAGAAGGAGGAGGAGGGAGGTGCAGCAGATGCATGCAGGACTTTCATAGGTGAAGAAGAGTAAGAGGACGAAGTATGGGATGAAAAGATGCAGAGAATCCTCTCCAAGTAGTAGTAGTAGCAGTAAATGCAGTGGAGCAGAAGTATAAAGTTGCAGAAAATTAACACTCAAGTGAAGTACAAGTACCTCAAAATTGTACTTAAGTACAGCTGTTGAATAAATGTACTTTATAGCACGTGGAGAGGAAGATTAAGGGGGGTGAAGGAGAAGTAGCACACAGGGAAAAAAAAGGAGTGTTATAATTTCTTATTTTCTCACATTTTATTCCCAAAGAGGAAGAGGAGAAGCAGGAGAAGAAAAGGAGGCACCATCTGTGCATCAGGACTGAAAGGCATGGAGGAGAAGAAGAATGTAAGCTTGTCTATGGCTGCATGTTTTTCACGGTTCAAAAGGAGGAGGAGGAAGACAGGGAGTGTTAGAGAAGGAGGCAACATCTGCGGAACATTTAAATCACACAGCAGCTTCATCAGCACTTGATGAGGTGAGGAAGAGGAGGAGGAGAAGGAGGAGGAGGAGGAGGAGGAGGAGGAGGAGGGAGGAGGGAGGAGTTACAATATTAGAGGATACCCTCTGCAGCACTATAAAGTTGTACAAGTATAAGTCATTAGCGCTCCAACACATGATGAAGCAGCAACATCTGTGCAACACCTTCTACATTCCTCAGCCAGTCTGTCAGGACTCTTAACATGTTGAGGAGGAAGAGGAGGAGGTGGAGGAGGAAGAGGTGTAAAAAAAAACATCATGTGACAGTCTCTTGTAGAATATGGAAATGTAAAATATATTGCATATATGCCCCAGTCAAGAGTGATGTTGTCATATGTTGCCTATAAAGTGATATATAATAATCACACACAAACATCCTCTGGATATATGAAGATGAAAATGTAGAAAACATGAAGATACTGTAACATATTATGTATAAATATTAAAAATATCTATATGATGATTTTTATACGGCTTTATATGCTGTTATGTCAACAATATATATTTATTTTTTTTGTATGCTAATGAAAACAACACATATACAAAATGTCTAAATGCTTATATATGTTTTTCTTATTAATTTTGAACATTCATGTCTATCTTTTATATTTATATTTATAATTATATATTGATGGGCTTCTGGATGGATATATAGGTACACAACATATATGTCTACAGTATAAGCATATATGTATTATGTACCCATATTAAAAATATCTATATGATGATTGTTTTTCTATGGTTTTATATGTTGCTACCATATATGTCAACAATACATATTCAGTTTACATATGCAAGTTTATAAAAACAACATATATACAAAAAATGTCTTATTCATTTTAACATACATGCCCATCTTTTATATTTACAATCATAATATCAACATATATTGATGGGCTTTTGGATCAATATATGTACATAACATAGTCTATAATGTCTACAATATCAGCATATATTGTATATGTACAAATATCATAAATATCTACAAGAATTATTTTTATGTATAACATGTTGCTACCATATATGTCAACAATATATATTCAATTCATATATGCAAATTTGTAAAAAAATAAATAAATAAAAAATAAAACAACAACAACTTATTTCCAAACAATCTGTATGCTTATATACATATATATATATATATATATATATATACAGTCAGGTCCATAATTATTTGGACAATGATACAGTTGTCATCATTTTGGCTCTGTACACCACCACAGTGGGTTTTAAATGAAACAATGAATACCTGCTTAAAGTACAGACTCTCAGCTTTCATTTAAGGCTTTTTTCAAAAATGTAGTATGAACCCTGTAGGAATGACAACCATTTCTTCACACAGTCCCCCAACTTTAAGGGCTCATAAGTATTTGGACAAACTAACATAATCATCAATTAAACAGTCAGTTTTAATACTTGGTTGCAAATCCTTTACAGTCAATGACTGCCTGAAGTGTTGGACCCATAGACATCATCAGATGCTGGGCTTCTTCCCTGGTGATGCTCTGCCAGCCCTTTACTGTAGCTGTCTGCACTTCCTGCTTGTGTTTTGGGTGTTTTGCCCTCAGTTTTGGCTTCAGCAAGAGAAACGCATGCTCAATTGGATTCAGGTTCAGGTTGTGCAGAAGTCAGGTTAATACACAGCCGACAGCCCTATTGGACAACTGTTAAAATTCATATTATGGCAAGAACCAATCAGCTAACTAAAGAAAAACCAGTGGCCATCATTACTTTAAGAAATGAAGGTCAGTCAGTCCGGAAAATTGCAAAAACTTTAAATGTGTCCCCAAGTGGAGTCGCAAAAACCATCAAGCGCTACAACGAAACTGGCACACATGAGGACCGACCCAGGAAAGGAAGACCAAGAGTCACCTCTGCTTCTGAGGATAAGTTCATCCGAGTCACCAGCCTCAGAAATGGCAAGTTAACAGCAGCTCAGATCAGAGACCAGATGAATGCCACACAGAGTTCTAGCAGCAGACCCATCTCTAGAACAACTGTTAAGAGGAGACTGCGCGAATCAGGCCTTCATGGTCAAATAGCTGCTAGGAAACCACTGCTAAGGAGAGGCAACAAGCAGAAGAGATTTGTTTGGGCCAAGAAACACAAGGAATGGACATCAGACCAGTGGAAATCTGTGCTTTGGTCTGATGAGTCCAAATTTGAGATCTTTGGTTCCAACCGCCATGTCTTTGTGAGACGCAGAAAAGGTGAACGGATGGATTCCACATGCCTGGTTCCCACTGTGAAGCATGGAGGAGGAGGTGTGATGGTGTGGGGGTGTTTTGCTGGTGACACTGTTGGGGATTTATTCAAAATTGAAGGCACACTGAACCAGCATGGCTACCACAGCATCCTGCAGCGACATGCCATCCCATCCGGTTTGCGTTTAGTTGGACGATCATTCATTTTTCAACAGGACAATGACCCCAAACACACCTCCAGGCTGTGTAAGGGCTATTTGACCAAGAAGGAGAGTGATGGAGTGCTGCGGCAGATGACCTGGCCTCCACAGTCACCGGACCTGAACCCAATCGAGATGGTTTGGGGTGAGCTGGACCGCAGAGTGAAGGCAAAGGGGCCAACAAGTGCTAAACACCTCTGGGAACTCCTTCAAGACTGTTGGAAAACCATTTCAGGTGACTACCTCTTGAAGCTCATGGAGAGAATGCCAAGAGTGTGCAAAGCAGTAATCAGAGCAAAGGGTGGCTATTTTGAAGAAACTAGAATATAAAACATGTTTTCAGTTATTTCACCTTTTTTTGTTAAGTACATAACTCCACATGTGTTCATTCATAGTTTTGATGCCTTCACTGAGAATCTACAATGTAAATAGTCATGAAAATAAAGAAAACGCATTGAATGAGAAGGTGTGTCCAAACTTTTGGCCTGTACTGTATGTTGTTAGCATATAAATTAACTATATATTTAAATTTATATGCATGTTTATGAAAACAACATATATACAAATATGTGTTTATAATTTTGTTTTGTTATTACTTTTTCCATACATGTCCATCTCTTTATATCTTGTATATGAGCTGACTTTGACATCTCGAGATGGAGGGGATGGTGAATGGCATGTCAACTAGGGGAGGCACCTGCCAAGCTGCAGACCCCTGTTTGAGGCCAACAAACAATAAAATTGGTTTTGATTTACAGAGACATCGCTGTGTTTCCAGCAGCTTTTTATATACCAAACCTAGCTGTTTTGCAGCTCCCATAGTACCATGAAAAGCAGCAGTTGTTTTTCTTACAGACACATAGCAGCTTTTCAGCGGGGATTGTGCCACCAACACTAGATATTTTAGGCCAAAACATAGTTTTTTCCTAACTACAAGGAAGTGGTTTCTGTGCCTAAACATTACCACACATTATCCACAGCGTTGTTGAAACGTAAAGTTTTGTGTATCCGCTACATAATAACATACAAATGTAATGTATCCCTGGTTTGCAGAAACGCACAGTGGGTAAAGTGGGTTGCTAAGGTCACATCTACTAGTAATGTCACAGAGATCACCCCCTCGGAATGCTGCTGCATCACAAGTTCTGCAGGCTGTTCCTCTGAGGGTGATTTCTCCACATGTTCCACACATTATATTTCCCTGTTCACCTAATACAGTCACTCTCACAACATGCAGTCACATCCTCATCATGTGTTATCAGGTTACAGCCGTGCTAACTCAGTTAGTGACTGTCTATAAGGCATGCATCCCTCAGGCCGCATTAAACCAAGTTAGGGGGCGTCTCTGTGCAGTACGATGGGTAGTGATAACTCAGGGAGTGTCTGCAATTATGCACGTATCAGTAAAGCCATAAACAAATTAGGGATCTCTGTCTTGTGGTGCATTTGTATTTTTGTATGCTGTTAACTTAGGGAGAGTTCACTTCTATACAGCACATAAATGAGATATTAAATGAGTTAGGGAGCGTCCATATGTTGGTTACTCCTGAATAGATGGGGACAGCATGAACATCAGTTGATGTCAGACAGATGCAGAGTCACTTGGATGAGATAAAGAGTGAGGAAATTTATCTTTTTACATGAATGAAATGATTGATAATAAACCTATGATGATCACTGAATAATTAGGGATTTTGTGATTATGCAGATTAAAATTAATTAGTATAATTTGGGACATTATTTTGTTCCCACATTCACATGAAGCGGGAAATGTAGAGCTATTAAAGGGCCAGTGTGTAATATTTGGCATGGTTTATTGTCAATCTGAATCTGAATCTGAATATTCTACCCATTAATATGTTTATACAAGTGTATGATCGCTATAAAATAAAATTCGTTTGGTTTTCGTAGCCTTATAATTATGCTTTTATATATATATATAGCAAGGGCCTTGCTTTAGAGAGATTGCCATCTTGCGCCGCCATGTATGTACGGCAGACCGAGTGGACAATCCAGCCAGCTGGAGAACGCGTTTCGCGTGTATAAATGAACCAACGAAGACAGCAGGAGGAAGGAAGAAAGAGGAGGAAACAGCAGAGAGTGTTAGTAGTTCGTCGATAGAGAGTAGTGAAAAGTTTTTTTGGTTATAAAGTTTGTGAATGGACCACACTTACCACGCAACAGGAGAGAATGAACCCGAACCGTCACCTGCGAGGAAAAGAAGACGCAACTTCACTCCTTGTGATGCACTCTCTGCGGCGCTTTTCCTCCTGATGATATATTTCCCCAACGATGGTAGCAGTAGCACCGAATCCCATTCTGTGCATTCAGCCTCTCTTCTCGCCCACTCAGCATCAAACACATGGAGTTCCTCGTCTGTATGCTCCGGCTCAAACAGGTGTGGCTCTGGGTCTGTGTCCGCTACAAGAAACTCTTCAAAATCGCGTTCAAAGTCGTCCATTGCAGTTACTATAGTCCGGAGATATTGCTAGGCTAAATAAACAGCTGAGCTCTGTTTACCGGCTACGCTGTCAGTCAGTGTGCGGGCTGGAGGTGGAGCAGAGAGGGGAGGGGGGTCCCCACTTACTATGGTAAACGAGTATGTGTGCAAAGTTATGGAGTGTGTCTGTTACGCCAGAAGAGTCAGAGTTTGGGACGGAGTCTTTAACCCTCTGGAGTGTTACTGGAGTTTTTGGAGTGCTCAAATAAATGGGCCTTTTTTCCGAACGCTCCTCTGGTCTCCTGCTCGTGAGGGATTCATTACAATATCGTAACATGGCTTAGATTTCCACATAAACATTCACCTCGTCGCTAGATAGACCTACTCCTGAAAAACTCATGCACAAGGCTTTTTGTCCCTACGAGGCCGCCGTCATTTACCCGACGGGAGGGGTGAGCGAGTGAGCCCTGCAATCTAGAATTTGGCCACTGATGTCACTGTTTTCAAACCATTTTACACACTGAAGTGTGATTTTTCGACCAAAATTTTAGATGTTTGAATTCATATAAAAATCTAAAAGTCTAATAACTTTAAGTCATTCAAAAAAATAATGACTGTGGAAGCTTTGATGTTAAAATATCCGGTGAGTTTGCTCTTAGAAGCACATTTTAAGAAACATTTGTCATTTGTAATCCTGATGTCTTTTACTTTATTTAAAAAGTTCTTTTTACTCCAATTTGAAATGTTTTATTTGATAGATAGGTCTTTTCCACGACAATAACTTAATGACCCCCACCTTCAGGTGTTGCCATTGTCTCTGGTTTTGCCACTGTTTTCATTGTGCTCTTATTCCACAGCTCCTGAACCTAAATCTCAGCTCTGTTCAAGAAGTGATACTTAATCCAAGATCAGGTAGTTTTGGGGTGGAAATGACTGCAACAGCTAAACATGGCAAACAAGACAATTAAGCAAGATGTGTTTAGATAAACAACACTACAAATGTGTTTCAAAATACAGGCGATTCAGAATATCTGAGGTGTGTTTTGCTGCCATGTTCTGTCTTTGTGTGTGTAAACTGTAGATTGTCTGCACAGTGATGGGCAGTACAATAAAAGTTTCATTAACATTTTCCCAGGAACTTTGATGTGTTTAGAGCCAGAGCAGATAGTCAGTTCTGGCACTGAAAATACATTTTGGCATTGAAAACCTGAACTGAAAAAGGAAAAAATGACATTGGAGCACTTGTAAAAAATATGTCACTGAGTAAAAAAGAAATCATATCAAAAACAATCAAAAACTTATTATCTGTAGCAGGTTCTGAGGCTCCAGTCATGGTGTTTTGTAGCAACCCAACAATGTTGTTTCAGTGGCTTTTTAGGTTCCAAATGTAGGTGTTTGGTAGCTACCTGTCTGTGTTTTTCTTGAAACATTTTCAGTCTCAAACATGGGTGTCCTGTAGCAAGCCGTATGTGTTTTTTTTTAGCAGCTTTTAGCCTCTAAATGTAGGTGTTTTGTACCCATCTGTGCTTTCCGCAGCTTTTCAAGCTCCAAATATAGGTCTTTTGTAGCTACCTGTCTGTGTTTTCCTTGTAGCTTTTTAGGTTTCAAACATGGGTGTCGTGTAGCAAGCCTTATGTGTTTTTTCAGCAGCGTTTTAGGCTGCAAATGTGGGTGTTTCGTAGCAACCTGTTGGTGTTTTCCCAGCTGCTCTTGGGCTTTTAATGTAGGTCTCAAATTTAGGTGTGACCCATCTGTGTTCTTCCAGTGGTTTTTAGGCTCTAAATGTTGGTGTTTTGTAGCTACTTGTCTGTGTTTTTCTTACAGCCATTTAGATCCAAGATATGGGTGTCTTGTAGCAGCCTTTCAGTTTTTTTCCCAGCAACTTTTCAAGCTTTTAGTAGCAACCTATCTGTGTAATCCTAGCAACGCTTAGGCTTCAAATGTGGGTGTTTCGTTGTGACATGTCTGTTTTTCCTGCAGTTGTATAGGTTCCAACTGTAGGTGTTTTGTAGCTACTATTCTGTGTTTTTCTTACAGCTTTTTAGGTCCCAAATATGGTTGTCCTGTAGCAGCCCGCCAGTGTTTTTCCAGTGACCTTTTAAGCTACAAATGGGGGTGTTTAGTAGAGAACCATCTGTGTTTTCCAAGCAACACTGAGACTTCAAATGTGGGTGTTTTGTTGTGACATGTCTGTTTTTCCTGCAGTTTTATAGGCTCTAAATGTAAGTGTTTTGTAGCGACCCATTGGTGTTTTTCCAATGGCCTTTTAGGGCTCAAAATGTGGGTGTTTTGTAGTGACCCTTGTGTATTTTTCCCAGCAGCTCTGGTTCGTACATTGTTCGCTACTGCAGAAACATGGCAGTGCAATATGGCTGTCCCTGTAGACAAGGACCTGCTCCCTCCCATGTAGATATCAACTGCTCACTCTAAGGTAATGAAAACAGAACCGCTTTTTTCGGGTGATTATACACCAAGGAAAACATACTTATATTCCATCTCTGCCAATATATCCTCCTAATCCTACACACTGGACCTTTAAGTGTCCACAGTGTAAAAGACCTAATAGAAATTAATAGACTTCAACTTCACCTCGTCCTTTATTTCATAATATAAGCGCACCTGCATTATTCATTATCACTCACATTATTAGGAGATAATTTCAGCGTAACTTTAGGTGATAAGATTTAGCTCCTGAATGTGGTTAAATCCGCCTCAGTAGGAGCAGTTCATCTGAACAATGGGCTGAAGCTGCTCTTTGCTCTGCAGGACAGACACAGTATCATGCAGATGTTTTCTGACAGGTTGAAATGTTGAAGCTTTCTAAAAACCAAAACGCTGCAGTTTGTTACAAAAATGCTCCTGTGACATTTTAAAAGCAGAGCCTGTGATTTTACTCAAACATGACTTTTTCCCCCTGGTTCCTCGCTTCATTCAGACAACTGCATTCGATCATTCACATTAGTGGCGTACATTTACCACATTATCAGGGGCAGGCTTTTGACATTTACAGCTGACATTTAGCTGACGTGCTCACGCAACACAATAAACTCCACCTGAAGATTATAAGCAACTAATTGGGAGGTCAAAGGTTACAGAGGGATACTGACCTGAGTAGAGGTGTACCAATTATACCTGTGACCTGATTCAAGAGCAGGATTTTAGTCCATCTTTATCTGGCAGTGAATTGAAAGGGCAGCTGAAGGACAAGCAGCAGTGAGCACCTGTAGAGACAATAAGACAAATAAAAGAGAGGAAAGTGGAAAAGCCAGAGTGTCCCTGGATATTTGAGGGCAGCCTGACCTCGGACACAGAAAACAAACCTCTCCACTCTCCCAGGAAAAAGTGCAATGGTAGATCACGCACCTTGTTTCCATGACAACAGAGTGCTGCTTTCAGCCCACCTTTTAGTGTCAGGTATCAGATCCTAACAGTAGTTTATTCTGACCTGAGTGTTGGAGAGAAACTCACACAGTCAGCTGGGAGTCAAATGATGAAGAATGGGAAACTGATGGAGGGTCAGAGTGACGAGCAGGACCACCACACACACGCAGAGATTAGAAATACATAACTTAATTTGCCCTTTGAAGTCAGAGGTTCTTCATCTAAAAAAATATTTTTTCATCTTATAATACAGGGCCTTGCAAAAGTATTCAGTGCAGCCTGCATGGTCAGTACTGAGTAGCAACCTCTTTGGCAGGTGTCATAGCTTCTAAAGACTTTTTCACCCTCTACACCTTGCATTAACATATGTTTTTTGTGATCAGATTGCAATCGGATTGCTCTTGACCACGTGACATGTACAGCTGTAAATACACTCGAAACACATTGACGACAGATTGTTATCCGATCTGCCAAACCACTTCTGAAGGTTGTCAGGGACGCATTGTGACCATATCAAACACAAGTGTAAATGCAAATGCGTGTCCGATCCACACGCAACAATTACGTGGGTGAAAACACATAAGCGAGGTGCGCCAGCTGGACACAGGAAGAAGGAAGAAGAAGACAACAACAACAACAACAACAACCCTCACCGGGCAGCGACTGCCAAGAAAAAGAAAACATGGATGATAGCCGAGAATGGAGTCACGGTGAGACAAGTTTTTGCTTTCCATTTGGTCTGACAAAAGTGTCCATACAATAATGCGACTTCACGTGCAACTAACATCTTGTTGTTGTTATTATTGTTCACAGGATATTGTAGTCTACTACTGGAAATATTTGCACAAGAAGAGGAGGATGTGACATCATCGGGATGGAGCGGGATCAGATCAGAACAGATCTGGATGTGGACACCACAGACGCATATTAATACCAGGTATAAATGTATGCGGTGAAGCGCTATCCGATTGCAATCTGATCACAAAAAACACATGTTGAAGCCAGGTGTAAAGGGGGCCTTTGTAACCAGCTAGGAGTCTTTCAGATCTTGTTTGGGGGATTTTCACCCATTCTTCCTGCAAAAGGCTTCTAGTTCTGTATGATTCTTGGGCCATCCTGCATGCACTGCTCTTCTGAGGTCTATCCACAGATTTTTAATGATGGTCATGGACTGTGAGAGCCATGGGAAAACCTTCAGCTTGTGCCTCTTGAGGTAGTCCATTGTGAATTTCGAGGTGTGTTTAGGATCATTGTCCTGTTGTGGAAGCCATCCTTTCTTCATCCTCAGCTTTTTTACAGATGGTGTGATGTTTGCTTCCAGAATTTGCTGGAATTTAACTGAATCCATTCTTCACTCTACTTCTGAAAGGTTTCCTGTGCCACTGGCTGCAACACAAAGCATGATCAAACCACCCCTCTGTGTAACAGCTGGACTCTGGGATTCTAGGGGCATGACTTTAGTTTTTAACTGTTGCACTTCTTTGGAAAGATCTTGAACTTTTTAATGTGAGCACCTCTGAAGTCCTCTGAATTACTAATTTGCTGCTCCGCATTTGCCACTCTGTTAATTGAGGCATGCAAGTCTTTTTTTTTTTTTTTTTTCATTCAGTGCATCAAACTTTTTTCCAATGATTCTTCAACATCAGCAGACTGCTTTAGAGGTTTTTGTGCCCAGCCAGGAGGATTCTCCCTGGTCATGTTTTCTTTCTGTTTGGTGTTGGTCGCTATCTTTCTGTTTTGTTGTTTGTCTTGTCCGGCAATGCCAGTTCCTCACACTCATTCGTGCATTTATTGTCAACAGAAATGCCCTTTCTCAGATCAGTGTTTCATTATTTGACGTAACATTTAAAGGTTAAAAGATAGCTTCACAGGTCAGTGCTGTGAATGCCAAGCAACACATTCTCACTCTGACCTCATCACATATCGCCACTTGGTCGTGGACTTTCCACGTTGACATATGACATGCAAGGTAGCCTGGGTGTGTCTGTTGTTGACATTTTGCAATGCCTTGTCAACTTCAGTCTGATACATGCATTGTGTCTTTCACAGGAAATGTACAGTTTCTTTCAAAATAAACATATTACGTCGGGGCAACATAGTGAATTGACATTTTTTTCCTTCAACAACAAACACATGTGGTTCCTGATGCCATCAGGTGCCGTTACACACTAATGGCACCCTGCTGCATCTCATGCCACCATTTAAAGATGGCTTTTTCCTTGTTGTCTGATGTGGAAGTCACAGTATTCAGTGACTTCGGAATGATACAGGGTTTTGCCAAAAGCTTCAGCACATCATCTTGTCATTTGGCAAGATCCTAAATAAACCAAAAAACTAAAAAGTGGTGCGTACATATGTATTCATCCCCTTTGCTATTACTCCCCTTAAAGACCTGGGGCTTCATGTACAAAGACTTGCGTGGATTTCCTACTGAAACATGGCCTACACTTAAATCCAGAAAACATCGTACACACAAAAACATCCAGATGTATGAATCTGTGCGTACACATGAATCCAAGCACATTTCCTTTGTACATCCCAATCAATGTGGAATTGAGCACATATGTTGGAGTACCTGACCCCCCCCTGTCCACTCCCACATTTAAATATGCAATTCATATTTAAATGAACCCTGCACCTGAGATTCCCCTGTCTGCACAATCAGAAAACTAAAACAAAAGAATGAGTAAAAGTCCATTCTGACTGAGGGCGAATATCCGTGCGTATTATTCTCGCGGAAAAATATAAAAGCTGATTTCATGGGTTCTTATGGAAGTTTGCACACCGGGCGGAACTTTCGTGCGGTGAAAAAAGTTTCCGCCCAGACTTTGACCCCCGCGGAATTCGGCGGCGGAACTACGTAGCTGGGCCAATGAAATTGTTTTTTTATAGTGACGTCGCGCAGACCCGGGAGAGTCCAAAATCCAGTCAGGCAGGATAGTATGGGAGAAAGGTTGATAAACCTCGTTTCACGCCACCCTGTCCTTTTTGATAAAAGACGGGATGATTTTATGAACAATGAATTAAAGGACAACGTCTGGCAGTCCATTGTCCAGCCTGGTGGCTGCGGTGAGAGTGGTAAGCGCTAAAGAAAGTTGATGTTGACGCTTGTTAAATGTTAGCTTGCTAGCTCGCCGCTGCTGCTGCTGCTGCTACTCTCGTCCATGTTCACCCACACCCGCTCATACTGCGCAGACTTGGAACACAACAATGCGAAATTCTGCACCGCGTCCGTACCGCGCCTGTGTGTATGGTTTAAATGCGGAAAAGCGCTGCGCAAATATTCCGCAAATCCATGACACATTTCTGCATTGTGGCAGTGAGAATGAACCTTAAGACAGGTTAAAAAGAAAAACTTCACAGAATGCGAATTGGAGATGCTACTCACGGAAGTGGAGGTGCGCAAAAATGTACTTTTTGACACGCTGTCCTTCGGCATCAATACTAAACGCAAGAGGAGTGAGTGAGAGAGTGTGTGTGAGGCTGTCAATGCTGTGGGGTCAGAAAAGCGTACCCACGCAGAATTAAAAAAGAAGTGGTTCGACATTAAGGTGGACGTGAAGCGGAGGACGGCTGCCCACCGCCCAAGTGTGGCCAAAACAGGCGGGGGGACAGGAGAGGAGGAGCTCACCCCGTTTGAACAGAGAGTCACCGCAACTCTGGGTGACACTGCTCTCTCAGGGGTGGTGGGAGCACATGTGGGTGATTACCCGGATTACCCCCAAGGTAAATACCAATACATTTGTGTACCTTACAACAAATGTGTTCATACAGGTCATACAATAGCTTGCTCACAGCCCTATAAGATAGTGGTTCATGCGTAAATGTTCATGAATGAATGCAGAAGTGCGCCGGGGAAAAGGTGTGGCTGATTAAGAAATTTCACACTTTACGCACACATTTATTGACATGAGTACTTTACACACAGAGACAATCAGGGTCTTGTTAGAAAGCTCTGAAGCTGTAGTTTAACCAGCAAAAAACAGCAAGTCACTAACTCTAACCACTGACTAGTACTGATGCTGTGAAGACAGGATAATATTTGGGGGCGCACATGCTCAGTGCGCATCAGGGGGATTAATATTAGGACAATTAAACAAATAAATTATTTACTCACCAAGAAGCCACCCATCATGCACAGTGCCAGCTAGTAGTCTGTTCCCAACCTGTTACTCAGAATATATGAATCGTGCGTTGAACCAAGCCACCTCGCCACAATGTTGGTTAATTGCATTTGCACATCACATAAGATCTGTACATTGATCAAATGAAAATGCTTCCTGTTGACAT
Source organism: Epinephelus lanceolatus (assembly GCF_041903045.1). Classification (NCBI taxonomy): domain Eukaryota; kingdom Metazoa; phylum Chordata; class Actinopteri; order Perciformes; family Serranidae; genus Epinephelus; species Epinephelus lanceolatus. The sequence goes on along the minus strand of NC_135753.1, from coordinate 5,959,646 downwards.
CCTGTGATGGCTGAGGACTAATTGTTTTCACATTTATTTATTATAACAGTTTCCCAGCATCACCTCTTAGGGCTCTAGTTTCTCGGCGCAGCGCAGGGTGGTGAACCCCGTGCAGAGCTAGTTTCGAGCAGCACAACCCAAGGCACGCTCAGTTTGGTAGTTTGGCAGACTGAGGTGCGCTGAGATGGGTGTGGCGGCGCAGCAGGGGGAGGTGTCGACAGATCCAGCTTGGCGCAGTGACAGTTTCGTGCCAGAAGGCTTCGCCGAAGGTGCGCTAAAAGCTCGCCAGCTGAAACCAGGTCTACTGTCAGCGCAGGCGGAGCGCAGCCGGTGTAAGCCGAAGTTTGGCTGACTGGCGGACAGTGCGCACACGTCACCAAAACCTCTCAGGCAGGTCTCCAGAATGTCAGGCACATTAACAATGCAATAAATAGCCACAAAACCACTATTCAATGCAACTATCTGCAATCAGCACATAAATGTATCTCTATATCGACTGTCCCGTCACGTCTGATGTCAGATCAAAGGGGATTGGCACCGTTTGGCACGTTTGGCACGTGTAATGGAAACCCAACCTGATTTGATTAACACAGCTGCAAACTAATGAGTTCACATCCCTCTCAGCCAACCACAAACAGCCACAGCATCAGATAGGGAGTATATATTCAGCATCTGTCATCTTAGAAAAGTCAAAAGAAAAGAAACAAAGTGAGACTGCGAGAGAGAAAGAGAGAGCGCACGCGCGCATGAGAGAAACGCAACATTGATTTACAATTGTGGTGACCTCCTCCCAGTTCCGTATATTCAGACACTGCAAGCTTGGACCTCCCGGACCAAAACATGAGTTTCCTCCTGGGAGACGTTTGGCTGTCTGACGCTGCTGCTCTCTTCTGCCATGGCGATCCGCTCCACTCACATGCTCTGGTGAGGAGGACAACAGAGGGCTCGGCAGGGATGCAGAATCTGCCACAGCAGGCGAACACGGCATCGGCTTTCATTTTGACATGACCAGCGTCCTTCACTACAAGCTGACTGGCTGTTGAAACAGGTGACATGCTTTATGTTCTAAAACCAACCACCGGCAATATGACCAGCTGAGTTGCAGATGACACCATCAACCAGCCTGAGTCGAGGTCAGACCGGCCAGTTCACACCGCTGCAACTTTTCTCTGCAACGTTCTTGAGTGGTTTCATCTTGTTGCAAATCTTTGGTCTGAACTGGGCTTACAGTTTAAGTACATTTAGCTTAAACATACTTTTCCTTAAAGAAGTATTCCACTGTTGGAAAGATGGTGTTTTAATTTAACATGGATGTCTAAGCAGTATAAAGATACAAATACTTTTGAAACTGGAGCAACAGAACCTGAGAAAACAGAAAAAGGATGCTTTTGCTCAAGAGGTAGAAAACCTGCAACAACCAGAATGCACTGTGCCACACTGGACAAATAAACGCTCCCACTGGTGGGTGTGAACTTCTAAAAATACCTGCCCTCTATACACACACACACACACACACAGAGGCTGATTTAGCTTCTGAGACATTGCCTTGGCATTTCCAATATGCTGCCTAACTGAAACCCATTACACCCAGTCTGTATGTGTGTGTGTGTGTGTGTGTGTGTGTGTGTGTGTGTGTGTGTGTGTTTCCATTACAGTGGCATCCTGAAATATGAACAGGTAGGCAGTATGCAGATCAATTCTGACTGTAAAACACCCGCTGAAGAGAAAGAGAGAGGAAAAGAAAAACGACAACCCAGTTAAATTACCATGGCAACCACTCCTCATCCTCTATCCTAACAGAGATGTGTGGGGCTGCTGCCCTTCCCAGAATTCCCTGCTGCTGTTCTCCTGTGAGAGAGGGGAGAGAAAGAAGAAGAAGAAGAAGGAGGAGGAGAAGAAGTGGGTCTCTGGCAGTTATTCCTTCATTACAGTGAACATGAAATGAGTGTATTTTATTTTGAAACAACTCACAGCGACTCCTTCTGTAATTTGTGGAAAATGAAGCAGCAGCATGCTTACACTGTACTCAAGTCTTAATTCAAATTTGGTGCAAATTTTTAAAATGATTACTTCGAAATTAATATGAAGTTATTTCACTGTTTTCAGTCATTTTTCATGTAAAAACATTTCATGATTCCTGCTTCACAAACATGAAGATCTGAGGCCTGTACTACGAAGCAGGATTTGAAGTTAGCGAGGTAACTTTTCACCAGATCAGTCCGGAATGACAGGTAAAAAAGAGGAGCCTATATGACCTGATCAACAACCATAATTCCAATCCCAGACTCCTCTTCAATGTGATTAGCCGTACATCAAGTCCCCCTCCTGCTAACATTGAACCATCAATTGCCAAATGTGAACAGTTTCTATCTTTATTCGCAGATAAAATCAAAAACACCAAAACAATATTACACATACTGCCCAGGCTGTCTCTGAACCCTCTCCTCCCAGCACCAACTGTTCCCTAAGCTCTTTTGACCTGCTAAAAATAGAAAACATAACTGAAACTCAACCTGCTCTCTCGATGTCATTCCTACCCATTTCCTAAAAGAAACCCTTGCCATAACTTGTCCAATTCTCATGGAAATATTCAACTCATCACTCTCATCTAGTATTGTTCCTGAATACTTCAAAACAGCAGTTGTACATCCTCTCCTTAAAAAACCCTCACTAGACCCAAATATCCTCAATAATTTCCGGCCAATCTCAAAACTTCCATTTCTCAGTAAAGTTTTAGAAAAAATTGTGGCAGTTTTAGAACAGGTTTTAGCACAGAAACAGCACTTCTTAAGGTTTCAAATTATCTCCTTTTAATAGCTGATTGTGGTCAACACTCCATTTAACTCCTGTTGGATCTGTCTGCAGCTTTTGACACTGTTGATCATAATATTTTAATTGAACGTCTTAAAAATTGGGTGGGCATTTCAGAGTCGGTTTTAGATTGGTTTTGTTCTTATCTGTCTGGAAGGTCATTCTGTGTTGAAATCAGAAACTGTCAATCATCTTCAATACCATTACAATATGGAGTTCCACAGGGTTCTGTTCTTGGTCCACTGCTGTTTTAAATCTACATGTTACCACTCGGCCACATTATCACAATATACAATATTAATTACCATTTCTATGCCGACGATACTCAATTATACCTTTCCTTTGACAAAAGCAACACCGACCGATTAAACAACCTGCACTTGTGCATTGCAGACATCAATAACTGGATGGTATCAAACTTTCTACAGCTCAACTCAGATAAGACAGAAGTTATCATCATAGGTCCAGACTCATCACATGTTGCCTCCCATCTCGGTCCCTTTTCATCCCACATTACTAATTCTTGCAGAAACCTCGGTATTATTTTTGATAGCCATCTCAATTTCGATCAGCATATAAATTCAGTTGTCCAATCATGTTTCTTCCAACTCCGAAAAATCTCAAAAATCAGATCATTTCTTTCAACAAAAAACATATAGAAACTTATAGAAATAGTCATACATGCATTTATTTCATCCTGGTTAGATTACTGCAATGCTCTTTTCTCATGCCTTACACATCATAACCTAAACAAATTACAGTTGATTCAGAATGCTGCAGCCAGACTCATTACCAGATCCAACAGGAGAGAACACATCACACCGATTTTAAAATCCCTTCACTGGCTCCCAGTCCGTTTAAGAGTAGATTTTAAAATTTTAATAATTACTTTCAAGGCTCGTATGGGGCTAGCCCCTGAATATATAGCTGACCTCCTGATCCCATACGAGCCTGAACGTGAGATCCTCTGGTAGGTCATTCCTGGCCATCCCTTAGTCCAACTTGAAGACCAAGGGTGACCAGGCCTTTTCTGTTTGAGCCCCTCATCTAAGGAATGACCTGCCGGAGGAGATCAGGGAAGCTAACATATTGTCCTCTTTCAAGTCCCTTTTAAAAACTCATTACTTCAGACTTGCTTTTAACTAATTTGAATTATCTGTTTGCTTTTATTGTTTCTCATTTTGTGTTTTATTTTATTATTTTTTATTTATTTTATTTCACTAACTGCCTACCTATTGTCTTTTAATATGCAAAGCACTTTGTAACTTGTTTTTGAAAAGCACTTTATAAATAAAGATATTATTATTATTATTATTATTATTATTATTATTATTATTATTATTATCATTATATGCTGTTATAGGTCAGTAAAATTGTTTAATATTTCCAGGGCTCTATTTCCGCTGGTTTTAAAACAGAGCTTATAACAAACACAGAGATCGTTTACACACTAAGCGCAAGATTTTAGCACTATTTGAAATGATTAAGTTACATCAGTTCACAGTGATGCTGACAGTGCTGCTACTTTTACACTGATTCATCACTGCAGCTCAGAATAACATGAGACACCTGTGTGATGAGAACTAGGATAAAACAGGTATTTTATTAGTAAAATAATCCACACACTGTTAATTGGCTTCCGTTATTACAAATGCAACATTTCAGTCAGCCAGACCTCATCAGTCATTAACTAGGCTGCTTTTCCACTCTTAACTTCAGTAGCAGAAACAGTCTGGCATTACTTTGAAGTGTTTTATGTGACATATTCAAACTAGTATTATCATCATCCAACTAAACAGCAAAAAATACTCTATACTAATGTCACATAGGCCCATAGCTCAATGATACCTACACGTAATTTAAGTCTTGGATGGCAGTGAAGTTTTGGATAGTGTTTTTGATGTTTCTAGATTTTCCGTTTTCAGATTACAGCTTGTTGTTTAAATCCTACGCCACTGACATGTTACTGTCTTGTTGACAAAATACTTTTGTTACCATTTTATCACATATCATATGAAGCAGCCTGCTTCATTCATGGTTCTGATGATGACATTCGCAATTAACAACCCTGCCCTTTTTACATGCATGTGCTTGTGGCTGCATAGGAAAACCCAGAGCTGACTGAGCAAGTTGATAACCAGCTTCGTAGTATCGGTTATCCATACAGCCAATGTTAGGGTTAGTTATAACAAAAAGATATCCTTGGTAAGTTAAACTGGCTCCGTAGTACAGACCTCTGCTCCTTTTAATAAGAGTACCAGTAGTTTGCAAACAAAAAAGCACATGCATAGCACTGGTGGGCAAAAAACTTATCGTGTTATCACTTTCTTTCTGATCCAGATGTTCAGGATGTTTTTACCATTAGCTGAACTATCCAGAGAGGTCTCACCCTCTCCAAAACAAAGCTGATTTACACCAATAAAAACACTGAATAAGGCCCTGGTCACATAGAAAGCATTTTAGCAGCTGGAGGCACCTTTTTGTAATTGTTTTTAATGGCGCGCTGTTTTTGTGTTGCTACATGCCTTTACTTTGCTTCAGTAAAGGATCTCAATACTTCAAGTGCTGTGTAGATGAAACTCAGCTCTCATTAGAACTGGCTGATGATAAGAACAACAATCCTCAACTGCCTCCAAGATGTGGAATCTTGGATGGCAAAAAACAGTCTTCAGCTAAATTATAGAAAGACAGAAGTGGTCTTATTTGGCCCCTCCAACACCTTCTGAGACATAGCAAACCACCTAGGGCCCCTGGGGCCTAACCTTCATGCCCAGGCCAGAAATCTTGGGTTTGAGGTTGAACAATGCTGTGCTTTAGCCAATCACAATGGAGGGGGCGGGGCCGAGACGTGCAGGTGTCCCCAGGAAATGTGTACCTACAGAAACAGCAAGCTCCGCGTCCATGGCGACCGCTCCACCCAAAATGCCGTCTCGTCAACATGAAAAACATGGACAACAGCACAACTTACAAGCATTGTGCATCCACCAGCACACCTTCCACTCCCCACGACAGGATAAAAAAGGGCATTAGTGGCAACGTTTTTACCGCTGTTTGGTTGGAGTTGCAGGTAGGAGTGTAACACTGGGGGCACCATCCCGAGGCCCCTGCACTTCTGTTAGTCGAAAAACTACCGGGCAGTGCCTCCAGAGGTAAAGGAAGAAAAAAATTATTATTAATATTTTTTTTTTACCGATGGATTTCCAGATTGCACCTGTACTGGTGTCCCTGCACTTTAAGGTCCTAATGTCTGTTTTTAAAGCCTTACATAGCCTGGCACCAAAGTACATCTCTGAGCTCCTCTGTCTGCTTTTCAACCCAAGATCTCTCAGATCCTCAGACCACTTGCACCTGGCAGTCCTGCAGTTGACACTAAGGGGGAAGGGTGATCATGCATTCAAATCAAATCAAATCAACTTTATTTATATGCCACTTTTCATTCGACAGTAACACAAAGTGCCTCACAGAGGTTAAAAACAACAAAGATCCAAAACAAAAAGAAAAGAGAAAACCCAACCCTCCCACCCCACATAGAGATGCATAAATATACACATACGCACACACAGATGCACACACAGATGCACACACACACACACACACACACACACACACACACACACACCCATACACACTAGCTATCACTAAAGAGACATGGCCGAGCACCGAGACCAAGACTCGCGGGGGCCGTCCACACTGAGAGGGCCCATGGTCCACGGCCACAGGCAGCGCTGCCGTAGAGATCACCCCGACCTGGGCAGACAGGAGGCTCCACACCAAGGTGCAGTGCCCTTCAGCCACCCAGGTCAGAGCGGTCTCCCGACGGCACCCCCATCGGGAGACCAGGAACAACTCTCAGTGTGGTAGGCCCCCATGAGGAAACACTGGAGCTAAAAACAGACTAAAACAGTAAGATAGGATTAAAGGTATAAAATGAACCAAATAAACAAAAAGCTATTTAGCTCATAAAATTGAGTTAATAGCTAGGTAAGAATGATCTAAAACAGAGACATAAAATGCATCCAAACTAAAACCTATAACTAAAATAACAAAAGATAAAGATTAAATGAGATGTAAGAACATTAAAAAAAATAATAATAATAATAAATTTGATTTGAATGTCCTTCACCACTCGAATAGGCAATGCATTCTCATCCCAACACGTAAAATATCACTTTGTCAGTGGACTTTCACATCTACATGACGTACTAGGTATCCTCCTGCTTCTGTTGTTGAGGTTCCAGGACGCTGTGCTGATTTACGCTTGTTACATGCATTGTGTCTTTTCAAAATGCACTTGTTTACACAGGAAATGTACAGTTTCTGCTCATAAAGTCTTTTTTAAAATAAAGGTACAATGTCAGTTAAACACCTCATATTTATGTTTATTTCACTGAACAGCACAAGCATGTGGTTAGGTTTAGAGAAAAACATTCATGCAGGTAGAAATGGCTGACGACAAGAATAAGAATCCTCGACTGCCTCCAAGATGTGGAATCTTGGATGGCAAAAAACTGTCTTCAGCTAAATTCATGATGCTGTCTGGTGGTCTTATAAACTGATGTGGCCTGGTGGCATATCATACTGCAGCGAAAGCTGACTTCTTGTGTCTGTGTCTGATGCTGAAATCACTGACAAAATGGCTGGATTTGATGACTTGGGAGAGAACGGGCTGGAATGAGGGATAAAATCCTATTGTACACATCTAAAGCTGTAATGCATCAGATTCTCTGTCCATGTGACTGAACTTCATTTAACAGCAGTTTAAAAATGGTACCATTTAAATCTTCTTCTTTACACTTTTATTTTGAAAAACATCACATCAGCAGCAGATGAGGGTCAGCGCACAGCTTTGACTTTGTTTTACTGCATTTATTCAGAGTGTGTTTCCAATTTGAAGTGGCTCATTAGAGCCTGACAGCCAGATGTGTTAACACATAAAGATGATGTGATGTTATGAAAAGTGACACCAGAGCAGCAGATACAGATTCAGAGTAAAAAACACATTAACGAGCTGCTCGCAGTGAGAACGCAGTCGGTCAACAATTGGTATCCAGTCTACTGCCTGTTGTTAACCCGCTGCTGTGGCAAATTAGAGTTCCATTTATGTGCATTTTTATATTTTTGTCTTTACTGTAATCATTTTGAGCTTTTATTGTACTTCATATTAGCAGTATTTCTCTTATATTTCTCTTATATTACAGCAAACCAGATTTCTCTTGTGTGACAGAAATGGTGAAGTTATGGAGTATTTCTGCCTTTATTAAGTATTTGATGAGATTTTTTGTTCTGCTACATTAAAAGCTTGAGTAAAGCTTGGCCTCCGTCTTTGTCTTTTGTCTGTTTGCTTCTTATTTTTCATTCCAGACACTTTGAGCTTGTGTTCTTATTGTCTCATATGGAGGCGACGAGGGGGGAGGGAGGGTGACAGATGGGTGTAGTCACTCACCCTCCGACCCACACACACACACACACACACACACACAAGCAGACGCTGGAGACATGGTGTGGGTGTGTGGATGCATGCATTTAGTGGATTTGCAAAGCTCAAGTCAGAACCTTATAACACACACGCAGTGGGGGCACCGGGTTTGCTTCATATTCATCGTGACTGAAACTGTTGACAATTCATTCCACTGCAAATAATATGAGAACGAGATAGAAGACCTGAGAGACAAGGGAGAGGGAGACAGAGTAACGATACGGTTAACCAGGGTTGGACCCAAAAGCACAACCAGGCATTTTTTGTTTTGTTTTTAAGATTCTTTTTCCGGGCTTTTTTTGCCTTTATTGTACAGGACAGAGTGAAACGAGGTGAGAGAGAGAGCGGGGGGTTGACATGCAGAAATGGTTGCAAGCCGAAGTCAAGCCTGCGACTGCTGCAGCGAGGCATCGCCTCTGTACATGGGGCTCCGGCACTATCCACTACGCTACCGACGCTCCACAACCAGGCGTGTTAACGGTGGCTACACAGAGGTTACAGCAGGGCAGGAAGTGGTGGAAGAAGTACTTAGACCTTTAACTGAAAGATGTACTATGCAGGATTTTTCTAAAAAGAAAACATGTATAGACTCTGTAAGGAGGCGTTCAAGGCTGAGGGTGCAATCTGCTTCATGTGCTCCTAACTGACCTCAAGGAGAGACTATACATAATGGAAACAGGGGACTGTCTTGGGACTGTGTGATGGGCATGTTTATGTGAAAACAACCAAAGGTGTTCTAAATAGACTTGTGATGATCCCATGCACAAGGATCAAATGGACAGTCATGCAGCGCTGTAGTCTGTAGCTCCTGCTTCTAGGGCTGTAGTCTCCTGGTCGACTGGTCGATTATTTGGTCGATATGCTCTCATCCAACCAAATTCTCATTGTTAGAATAATTACTTTCATAAGGAGGAAAGTGCTACATCAATAGCTTTCCAGGATTAATCCATTATTTCCTGCGACGGGAGGGACAGGCTAAGTTACCTGTGAAAATGTTTACACAACGTTGAACTCACCTAATGGAGACTGCTAACTGAGCGTTTACTTGGCGTACTGCACACTGACTGAGCGTTACTGAACGTGTAACCGGAGTCGGCTAGAACATGTTAAAGAAGTCTTCAGTATGGCTGCATTTTGTTAAAACAGATGACCAAAAAAAAGTGTAAACTTTGCAAACAGAAGAATACATATCACAGCTCAACATCCAACATGGCGTACCATCGAAAAACGGTAGGCTAACTTGTCTGCATTAGGATGCTCCGTGAGCTTTGAGTGTGAACATAATCAGCACTGGTATATTTTAAAATGTTTGGTCTAATAATGGTTTTATAACTGCAGGCGCATCCAGAAGCAGCTTCAACGGCTCCAGCATCTGCCAGTGGCAGCAGTTACACCCAGGCCAAGCTGGAAGGGAACTGTCGACTTAAATGCTCAGGAGAGCGTTAGCGTTGTGGAGGGTAAAGGCTTTAAGAACTTGATTGAAATTTTGGAACCTGGATATACAGTGCCAGCCTGCGAGACAATCATGTACACACTGACCACAAAGTATGATGAACTAAAAGGTAAAGTTCTGGAGTTAGCACAATGCAATGAGGCACTGAGCTTGACCACAGATATGTGGACATCTATTTGAATGGAGTCGTACATGACTGTGACTGCCCATTTCATTAACGAAGAATGGAAACTCCAGAGTCTTGTTCTTGAGACAAAACAAATGGAAGAGGCACACACAGGCAAAAACATTGCTACGCGACTCAGTGAAATTGCCGATTCCTTTGGAATTCCAGAAGAAAGAGAGCTTCTGTTGTGAGTGACAACGCAGCTAATATGGCCCTCTGCTGGACACACCTTGCAGCTCTGTATTAACACAGCACTCAAACAAGAGCCGATTTGTCGCACCATGGCTGCTGAGCAACATCTGGTGGGACATTTCAAAAGGGAACACAAAGCAAAAAAATGAAAACCAAGCTGATTAGATGAACCTTCTGAGCACTCTGATTTTTTCTGACTGAAAACCAAGCTGGTTGAAGAAATTGACAGTCGGTGGGACCTTAAAGACCTTGATGATGACCAGCAGTGTGTATATTATAGCTGCAGTAATAGTAATTGTTTCAAGCAGCTATCTTTTCTGGACTATGAAAAACAGGATGCAGCATAAACAGCAGTTGCACAGCTGGCAGACCGACTGACACCAGGGCCACACCGGACACGTTAGTGCCGCGGAGGTCCTGCAAGTGTACTCGCAGGCGCTGACTGTCCACACAGGCAGTAAACCCCAGTCTAGCCCGAGTAGCAAACACTCTGTAGCCCTGTGACCTCCACGCCTTCTGAGCGCATTTTTTACAAGGCAGGATTTATTGTCAATAAGTCGAGAAGCTGCCTCCTTCCAAAGAACGTGAACTTGTGTTTCTAGCACAAAACTGTGAATGAATCTAGTCTGTGGACACTCTGACTTCGGTCTCTGTGAGCAAGTAGCCTATGCACAAACGTCAACTATTAATATGTTAAGTAAGTAGCCTCTCGGCATTTGTTTCTATGTATTCTATTTTTTGTTTTCTATTAGGTCTACGACACCACTGTGTTTGCTGTTAGAACTGATGTTGGCTTAAGTTTTCTTTGTAATTTATTTATTTTACTGGGGATATAGCCCACCATGTAGCCCCTTGTCAATTGTGTGCCTTAATATAGTATTGTAATTCCTTGTTTTTCATATTATTTCTTATTGGAGACTAATGCCCTTTTATAATTGTGCACATTTTTTACGTTTTGATGATTGGTTTTTGGATTTGGGCACTTTATTTCGTTTTGGAGATTTTTAAAAATGTTTAATAACCTGTGGTACTGTTATTGTGGTGTTCTGCTGAACTATGTTCAGCCTTTACACAAGTTTTGAGCTTACTGATACTTAAAAATCCAAATGGCTGAGCCCGTTTCTGTTATAGGATGTTTCAGTTGCCTAAATTGTTCTCACCTTAAGCTAGTTTGTTTAATAAATGTTATTTTAAAAAATGACCTTGCCTTTTTGTACTTCAGAGTAAAACCTTCAGGTTATTTTAAAGGCTATTTTGTCTTTTTGAGATCAGATCACACCCGCGCAGCTCTATGTTCGGACATCACACAATGGGGGCTGGAACAATAGTAGAGGGTCCTGTTTATTTTAATAAAATAAGACAAAAACAATTATCTTAAAATTATTTTGTATATTCTTCAATAATTCTTGTGCTGGAGTCACCAGTTGATATAGTTCTATTTTTGGAAATCATATGAATATGCGCAGGTGCACGTGACGCCATGCTGGTTGGCTCTGAGTCTGTTGTTATCATTTCAGTATAAAATGATTGGGTTAAAAATAACTTAAAATACTGCAAATACTAGCTTTTTATATTCATTTATAATTCATTTAGGCTAATAAGGCTACCAGGTAGAGTGTACCCAGTGCACTGTGGCTGATTTAGTCAATCTGGATATAATAACGTGTGATAATCGATTAGTTGAAGATTATGTACAACTTCAGTCGACCAAGATTTTCTTTGGCTGACAACAGCACCTGCTTCAGAGTGTGAGTTTTTTATAGACAAACAAAAAACCATCACAAGGTTGTGGAACAGCCTCTGCGCTTCCCCTTTCTTGAACTAACGTACTAGACGACAGACTGTCAAGCTAACACCATGACCATGCAGGTCCCATCAATCAATCAATCAATCAGTCAATCAATCAATCAATCAATCAATCAATCAATCAATCAACCAACCAACCAATCAATCACTCAGTTTTATTTATAAAGCCCAATATCACAAATCACAATTTGCCTCAGAGGGACCCTCGCAGCGGATAAGGAAAAACTCCCCCAAAAAAAACCTTTAACGAGAAAAAAAAAACCTCAGGAAGAGCAACTGAGGAGGGATCCCTCTTCCAGGATGGACAGAAGTGCAATAGATGTAGTAAAGAACAGATCAACATGATAAAATTTGCAGTATTCCATATGACAAAATGAGACATAAAGAGAGACAAACCCAGAGAGAGATGCAGGACAGATAGTAATGATAATAGCTTACAACAACATTAATTAAAGTAATAATATTATAATAATAATTACGGCTATTGTAGTACAATATATTGTAAGTATATATTAACATATATGTACAGTAAAGGCCAAAAGTTTGGACACACCTTCTCATTCAATGCGTTTTCTTTATTTTCATGACTATTTACATTGTAGATTCTCACTGAAGGCATCAAAACTATGAATGAACACATGTGGAGTTATGTACTTAACAAAAAAAGGTGAAATAACTGAAAACATGTTTTATATTCTAGTTTCTTCAAAATAGCCACCCTTTGCTCTGATTACTGCTTTGCACACTCTTGGCATTCTCTCGATGAGCTTCAAGAGGTAGTCACCTGAAATGGTTTTCCAACAGTCTTGAAGGAGTTCCCAGAGGTGTTTAGCACTTGTTGGCCCCTTTGCCTTCACTCTGCGGTCCAGCTCACCCCAAACCATCTGGATTGGGTTCAGGTCCGGTGACTGTGGAGGCCAGGTCATCTGCCGCAGCACTCCATCACTCTCCTTCTTGGTCAAATAGCCCTTACACAGCCTGGAGGTGTGTTTGGGGTCATTGTCCTGTTGAAAAATAAATGATCGTCCAACTAAACGCAAACCGGATGGGATGGCATGTCGCTGCAGGATGCTGTGGTAGCCATGCTGGTTCAGTGTGCCTTCAATTTTGAATAAATCCCCAACAGTGTCACCAGCAAAACACCCCCACACCATCACACCTCCTCCTCCATGCTTCACAGTGGGAACCAGGCATGTGGAATCCATCCGTTCACCTTTTCTGCGTCTCACAAAGACACGGCGGTTGGAACCAAAGATCTCAAATTTGGACTCATCAGACCAAAGCACAGATTTCCACTGGTCTAATGTCCATTCCTTGTGTTTCTTGGCCCAAACAAATCTCTTCTGCTTGTTGCCTCTCCTTAGCAGTGGTTTCCTAGCAGCTATTTGACCATGAAGGCCTGATTGGCGCAGTCTCCTCTTAACAGTTGTTCTAGAGATGGGTCTGCTGCTAGAACTCTGTGTGGCATTCATCTGGTCTCTGATCTGAGCTGCTGTTAACTTGCCATTTCTGAGGCTGGTGACTCGGATGAACTTATCCTCAGAAGCAGAGGTGACTCTTGGTCTTCCTTTCCTGGGTCGGTCCTCATGTGTGCCAGTTTCGTTGTAGTGCTTGATGGTTTTTGCGACTCCACTTGGGGACACATTTAAAGTTTTTGCAATTTTCCGGACTGACTGACCTTCATTTCTTAAAGTAATGATGGCCACTGGTTTTTCTTTAGTTAGCTGATTGGTTCTTGCCATAATATGAATTTTAACAGTTGTCCAATAGGGCTGTTGGCTGTGTATTAACCTGACTTCTGCACAACACAACTGATGGTCCCAACCCCATTGATAAAGCAAGAAATTCCACTAATTAACCCTGATAAGGCACACCTGTGAAGTGGAAACCATTTCAGGTGACTACCTCTTGAAGCTCATCGAGGGAATGCCAAGAGTGTGCAAAGCAGTAATCAGAACAAAGGGTGGCTATTTTGAAGAAACTAGAATATAAAACATGTTTTCAGTTATTTCACCTTTTTTTGTTAAGTACATAACTCCACATGTGTTCATTCATAGTTTTGATGCCTTCAGTGAGAATCTACAATGTAAATAGTCATGAAAATAAAGAAAACACATTGAATGAGAAGGTGTGTCCAAACTTTTGGCCTGTACTGTATGTGACAATAATCATATGTGTATAATAACAGTAGAAGTATGACTAATAATAACAGCAGCAGCAGGAGGCATCAGGCAGGACCACGGCAGCAGCACAACCACATCACACGATCCAGGCACAGCTGCGGAGGTCCCCCAGCAGACTAGGCCTATGTCAGCCTAACTAAGGGCTGGTCCAAAACAAGCCTGAGCCAGCCCTAACTATAAGCTTTATCAAAAAGGAAAGTCCTAAGTCTAGTCTTAAATGTGGAGCCGGTGTCTGCCTCCTGGACCAAAACAGGAAGATGATTCCACAGGAGAGGAGCCTGATAGCTGAAGACTCTGGTTCCTGTTCTACTTTGGAGACTTTAGGGACCACGAGTAACCCTGCATTCTCAGAGCGCAGTGTTCTGGTGGAATAATAGGGCACTATGAGCTCTCTAAGATATGACGGAGCTTGACCATTTAGAGCTTTATAAGTTAACAGTAGGATTTTAAATTCAATTCTGGATTTTACAGGGAGCCAGTGCAGAGAAGCTAAAACAGAAGAAATGTGATCTTGTTTCTTAGTTCCTGTTAGTACATGTGCCGCTGCATTCTGGATTTGCTGGAGAGGTTTCAAAGACTTATTAGAGCTACCTGATAATAGAGAATTACAGTAATCCAGCCTAGAGGTCATTTTTCTGCATCTCTTAGGGACAGGATAGGCCTAATTTTTGCAATGTTACGCAGATGTTGGCTAACACCTCTGGATCCAGCAGGCTTTTTAAATTTGTAATTTTTAATTACAGCTACGTTAAAAGACTGTGGTACATACCCTGTTAATAAAGATATATCAATCACGTCTAATATGTATTAACTAAAGGTAAGACTTCCTTAAGTAGCCTAGTTGAGATGGGGTCTAAGAGACACGTTGATGACTTGGATGAAGAAATCATTGAGGTCAGTTGTTGAAGAGTAAACTGGCAGAAGCAATCTCAATATATATCAGGTCTTACAGCTGTGTTTGAGGGCAGATAGGTACTGTGTGAGGACAGGAGGTCATGAATTTTGCCTCTAATAGTTAGAATTTTGTCATGAAAAACGCTCATAAAATCATTACTGCCAAGGGCTAAAGGAATACAAGGCTCAATAGAGCTGTGACTCTCAGTCAGCCTGGCTACAGCGCTGAAAAGAAACCTGGGGTTGTTCTTGTTTTCTTCTATTAATGCTGAGTAATAGTTTGCTCTGGCATTGCAGAGGGCCCTCCTATATGTTTTGAGACTGTGTTCCAAGACCAAATGAGATTCTTCCAGTTTGGTTAATTGCCAATTCCTTTCCAATTTTCGGGTTTGGGAGTTGTACCAAGGAGCGAACTTTTCTCTTTTCTTTGCTGCCTTAACTTCCCGTGGTATCTCTGTTACATACCTGAACTTCTGACCTGTCAAGGCCATCATGCCGAATATTATGTGTGTGTATGTTTTACCATATATATTTGGTGTTGGGTTTGCTTGAGGACAGTTCCATTTCCCTAGTTCATAAAATGAGTGAGGAGATGGCTATGGGTCCGTCTTCTTTTGCTCTTCTTTTGTGAGGGTGTGTTTTTTCTTGTAAGATTTTCTTTTTGTTGCTTAATTTTAGTTTAATTTTGAGCTTGAGCAATGGCAATTTAGCACAGTATTTTAATCTAATTTTAATATTGTATATTCCTTTTTGGGATTTTGGAGTCCATCACAACTAGCTTACAACTCACACAGACGCAATCCCTCTAAATCATCATTTATGATCAACTCTCAGACTGAGAGTTGATCATAAATCATGATTTAGAAGGATACCGCAGTAAACACAAGCTGCGGTACTGCTTTTGTGGTTACCATCATACCGAAGAACTCCGGCTATGGTGGCAGAATGGGGCCCAGCGGCCGAGACATTTTTCTATTTCATTTTATCACAGAGTTGTAGGCTTTAAACCCTGTGTGTGTGGACCCTGGCAGAGTTGTAGGAGTCACATGTGAGCCCTCTCCCCTCTCAGGGAGACTGAACACTGAACGTACAATAAATAAATAAAAGTCAAAGAGAGAGGAATCTTTTTATGTCATTTTATATATATATATTTATTTATTTATTCATTTATTTATTTATTTTTTTATTTTTATTAGTTTTCTCTTCACTGAAAATAAAACATGGAAAAAATAAAATAAAAGTCAGACAGAGAGAGATCTTTCTAATTCATTTTATTCATCCATCCATCCATTCTTCCATTTATGATTTTTTTTGATTATCATTTTTCTCCCCCTCCACTCTCTGGAAGTGGCCGACCTCCTGTCGCCCTCTACCGTGTTAAACACTGATAATGCATGTGGAAAAAAATAAATAAGTAAAAGTCAAAGAGAGAGAAATCTTTCTATTTTATTTTATTTATTCATTTATTTATTTATTTTTATTCATTTATTTCATTTTTACACAGGCAGACAATATCAAAACAAACAAGACACAGGCAAACAATATCAAAACAAACAAAACACAGGCAGACAATATCAAAACAAACAATAATTATAACAAAACGTTTTCACCACAGTTAAGAAGTTACAAAGATGAATGAACTAAAAGCCTCCGGGAACAGGCATCAGATTAAGAAACAGTATTTATGTATGGGTACATGTCTGATTTGTTTTTAACCAATGTTTGAGATTTTTTTTAAAGAGCCAATATCATACAATATCAGCTGTTAAACACTGCAACAGTCAATGTCTCCTTCACATATTTTCCTTTGGTTGAGGGTGCAACTCCGCCAGTCAAAGTTCACCAAAGTTGATTTCCACGTGATGCGAAGATACAAGGATGCTTTGCTATGGAAGTGAATGTGTTATTTGTCCCTCTGTTAATTTTACTTATGTGCCACCATGCCCTGACAGCAGTTTTAAACACATCCTTAATGTCATGAAACATTCACATTTAAATATAACAAGTAGGGATGAGGTCATGCTGCCGCAAGAGAGAGAAAGAAAGAAAGAAAGAAAGAAAGAACATAACTACTGCAGATAGATGAAGAGATAAGATGGGAAAAAAAAAGAAAGATGTTTTTCTTTTTTCCATTTCAGGGTCAGATTATGTTTTTATTTAGAATCCCCCTCAGATTTTTTTCATCTGTAAATCCAGAGTTTATTTCTGTTCCTCCTCACATTATTTGTTTCTGCAAACAACAATAAAACTGAGGCAGCTCTCAGGATACACACAAAAGTATGGGAGGTATTAAAGTCCGGATACAAGACCCCAAAGTTAGAGTTCCAGTTAAAGTCAACATACAGAAATAATATGTCTGTAGATGTACATGTTTCCACAGATGGACGGACAGACAGACAGACAAACAGGCAGACAGACAGACAAACAGGCAGACAGACAGACAGATGTGGAGCTGTGAGGGTGCTTGGTGTTATCACAACAGCCGGAGAACTGACATGAACGACGGAGTGAAGAGGACTCTGAAGGAGGGGAATCACACAAAAACTTTTCTGCCTGTCACATGTTAAAACTATCTCTTTGTAGGTGGAATTAAGAGGACAGATAATCAGAACCAAACATATTTGAAGATTAATGCATGTAATGTGGGACTAAGGCTCACAAGCACAACCTCTTGTATTCACCCTCTGTCTGAAACACCTGTCTGTTTAAGCTCCCCCTCTGAAAGAAGCCCAGTCTGCTCTGATTGGTTAGTCTTTCCAGGTCTTTCAAATCTTGGCAACTCTGCACTGTCATTGCAGCTGGGGAATGACTATCGGAGAATAGCAGCACTTTCTACCATTAAATCACCAATAAAGGCCTCTAAACCAGTGGCAGCTGCTGGTCTTTCAAACAGGGGAAGCTCACTTTAAGTTTACATTATAAAATTTGTCATATTGTAGCGAGGCAGTAACTTAGAAAAGGAACATTTAATTGAAGCCATTTTTCAAAAACACTCATGCCATAGAACCACAGCAAAACACACCTCAAAGATTTTCAGATGGGTTTGGTTTAAACACCCTAACCCTTGATTACTGTGTGTGTTGTGTGTGTATTGTACAAACAGTAAAAATTAGCTATATGGCTTATGGAAATAAAAAACTCGGAATTCACATCGGCTACGTCGTTGTGAGCATTTATACTTGTGTGGTGGTGTGTCTGTGTCACTCTGCAGTTACACCTTCAAAACACTAGTCGGCGGTGGAGGTTTCTGTGAAGTGCTGTTAAGTTAAGTTGATTCAAAACACACATTAAACATGGCTTAATAGAGACAATTTCAAACACAAGTACACAAATCTGCTACAACTCGCAGCATTCACAGACAAACACTTGTGTTTATCTGGACACGTTTCCCCCACAAATACAACATGCTAATATTATTAGCACGAGCCTATGGCATATAAAACCAGGGACAACGGCAACATTTAACAAAGGTAACGGCACACAATTTGGCTTCATTACAGCTCACAAAGTTCACTGACAAAACAACTGTCCTGTACTAAACACATTTTTTTACACAATATATAGCAGAGGTCCCCACCAGCTAACGTTATCTTTCGTTAGCTGTTAGCTAGTTTAGCTCATGTTAGCTAACAGGCTACAACTGTGGTGTTTTCATTTTATTTTCCATAGTTGATGTTACCTGCTTATCTGGTTATCGTGAGCACTCGTTTTGGGTTAAAGTGGAAGTGCCCGGAGCTCCCACCCATGGTCCCGGGCAGGGCTCGAGACTGTGTATCACAGAATGGGTGCTCAAGTGTGTGTGAGAGGAGCGGAGAGGACCACGGAGGTCAGGCCAGGCAGGCCAACACTGTGTATCCCAGAACGGGTGCTCAAGTGTGGGTGAGAGGGGCAGAGAGGAGCGCGGAGGTCAAATAGTGAAGTTTAAGGATGCCTTCGGTATGTTGTTAATGTGATTTTATGGGCAATTAATCAGTCGAGGTCTCCTCCTCTGCAAAGCAAATTGACCCAGTGGCTACAGGTAATAGCGCACTTTTGAAACCACTGTTTTTCCAAGATGAAGGACTGATTGTTGAGCTGCTGTTAACAGTTAACGAAGTTAACGGATCCCGTTATTTAGCCGTTTCAACACTTAATTAAGCAGAGTGACAGACCCAAAGCCTTCAATCTGGCTAAAAGACAGCTAAAATGCTAAAAAAAATACAGTGGTGAAGTTGGGATTTGTTTCTTGAAGTTACGTGCTTATCGTCTTTTCTGTGTCTTGCAGGCTGCCAGGAGAAGCGGACTGGCCATCAGATATTGTTTGTGGAAATTTGAAAATAAAGTTTCTCAAATTGACTTTTGTCTCTTCATTGTGCACACTTACACACGAAATAGGTTCACAGTTAGCTATTTTTGAATGTTAGCATTGATTTCTCACATTGGATGGTGAAATATTTGTAGTTTGAAAGGTCCTACCTAAATGAATGAAGGTCGTAGTTAACGAAGCATATGAATATTAATATAGAAGGAGCGGCCACTGAGCGCAGCTTCTTTTCTTGATCGCTTGAACGTCGTGTGGTGGTCATTTTCGATTAAAGGCCGACGTCTCAGCGACGTATTGGCTATGAGCAAGCGCTCTCCCTGCTACGTCTTAACGATCTAAACTTGATACATCGGGCCGACGTCGGCCAGATGTATGTGTGCTATCTGGGATGCATACACTGAGCATCCTCTCCCACCTACCGCTCCATTAGGTCCCATGGAAGCTGAGCCTCCCTGGAAGTGATGATTTTGTCGCATTTATCCAATGACCGTCTCGCTTTGCTGCATGAAAAAAACCTGCTCAGGGCTGTCTCATAGGAATGCTTGGAAGCTCCACGTCCACCGTGCTGACACGAGAATGTATGACAGAGAGGTTGCTTTTGAAAACTGGTGATAAACAGCTGATGTTTGACCATCATAATCATGATGTTAAACGCATCCTAGCGCACGTTTAATGCAATGTAAATTCTTATTGTAATGTAAATTCAATAGTGCATATTTGACCATTTCTTCTATGAAATTTTAGGGGAATTTCAGCCTCCCTTGTTGTCTTGGAGCAATAGCCCCTGCTCTAAACACAACTGGACATGATCCAGCAGATATATGATCAAGGAGAAATTAAAAAAGCATCAACCAAGATCATGTTTCCCCGATGTTAGCATGTCGCTACATGTAGCAATGTATGCAATGTAAACACTCGCATGCCTAGAGCAAATGATAATATAAAGAAATCCATCACAAGCTGACGTTAGCATGTCTCAAATTAGAAAACAAAAAATCCTGCTTTGAGCCCCCAAACAGCCCAGTCAACACAAGAACATGCTGGTAATTTATGTTTCTATAAATCACAGATTCATTACACTGTACATTACACACGCACTTCGTGGATGGTGAACTGTGGGTGAACGAGGTTTGAGCTCTTGTGTAACTTCCAGTCATTAAGACTTACATTTGCCAAAATGTGTTCTGCATTGAGCAGCTGAGCTACTCTTAAGACTGGTTCGGCCTTTGTTCTCTATGATGTAGTCTTTTTGGTCATTTTGTGTCTTCTTGTCATTGTTCTGTGTCTCTTTGAAGTTGTTTTGAGTCTCTCCCTGGTCTGTATGTGTTAATTTGACCTTTGACATTTTGCAACTGAAGGCCAGGGGGTCCCCCTGATACTTTGGGCCCCTGGACCTGTGTCTGGTATGTCTGTTCAGTAATCCATCCATGGTTACTACAGTTATTATCTAGCAGCTTTGTTGGAACAGAAAGTCTCAGCAAAGAGAGAGAGGAATTTATACACAATCAGGCACAGAACTGACAGAACATCATTGTCCATGTTCTGAATACACACCCGTATCAACCAACATCTGTGAATTGTTTAGTTCCATTCATTCCTGGCACTGTCCGAATAACAGGAAATATAAATCTCACTCCTGGGCCAAGAGTTGCTCAATGCAGAACAAACATTCTTAATGACTGGAAGTTACACAAGAGCTCAAACCTCATTCACCCACAGTTCACCACCCACGAAGTGCATGTCTAATGTACTTATATGGGTGGTGACCTGTTGATGTTCTTCTAGCGACTTTTCCACCAAATGTGGGTGTTTCATAGCCCCCCTCATTTTACCAGCATCTTTATAGCCTTCAAACTTGGAACCTCAAGACCAACAAACAGCAGAACTGATGGATTTTCAGCAATTCACTGCTGCATTACCAGCCAGGATTGGGCCCTCAAAAACCAGATGTTTTTAAGTCAAAACATGATCTTCTCCAACCTGTTTTTTGTGCCTGAACCTAACCACACATTAACCACAGTGTTGTTGAAACTTTAAATTCCAACAAAGTTGCTACATAATAACAAATGCACAGTGGCATGAAAAGTCTGGGCACCCCTGGTCAAAATTAGTTTTACTGTGAATAGTTACGTGAGTAAAAGATGAACTAATCTCCAAAAGGCATGAATTTTAAGATGAAATATGCTTTTCAACATTTAAGCAAGATTAGTGCATTATTTTTGTTTGGTATATTTTAGAGTGGGAAAAAAAGAAAGGAGCACCATACAAAAGTTTGGGCAACACAAGACACTTGACCTCTCAGACAACTTTTGCCAGGATCCCAGACCATAATTAGCTTCTTAGGAATATGGCTTGTCCACAATCATGGTCAGGACAGGCCAGGTGATGCAAATTTCAAATTTCAATTTCATTAATACTCTGCCTCCTGAAACCTTGTCTCAACAATGAGCAGCCATGGGCTTCTCTAAACAGCTGCCTAACACTCTGAAAACTAAAACAACTGATGCTCATAAAGCAGGAGAAGACGATAAGAAGATAGCAACGTGTTTTCAGGTAGCTGTTTCCTCAGTTCGTAATGTAATGTACGAATGTAATGTAATGTCAAGTTGAGGTCTGGAAGACCAAGTAAACTTTCAGAGAGAGCTGCTCATTGGATTGTTGGAAAGGCAAATCAAACCCCCCGTTTGACTACAAAAGACCTGCAGGAAGATTCATCAGACTCTGGAGTGGTGGTGCACTGTTCTACTGTGCATCTACACCTGTACAAATATGACCCTCATGGAAGAATCATAAGAAGAAAACCTTTCCTGTGTCCTCACCACAAAATTCAGCATCAAAAGTTTACAAAGGAACATCTGAACAAGCCTGATGCTTTTTGGAAACAAGTCCTGTGGACTGCTGAAGTTAAAATAGAACTTTTTTGGACGCATGAGCAAAGGTATATTTGGAGAAAAAAGGCTGCACAATTTCATAAAAATAACACCTGTCCTACTGTTAAACACGGGGAGGATGGATCATGCTTTGGGCTTGTGTTGCAGTCAGTGGCATGGGGAACATTTCACAGGTGGAGGGAAGAGTGGATTCAGTTAAATTCCAGCAAATTCTGGAAGCAAACATCACACCATCTGTAAAAAAGCTGAAGTTGAAGAGAGGTTGACTTCTACAACAGGACAATGATCCTAAACACACCTCACAATGGACTACCTCAAAGGAGCAAGCTGAAGGCTTTGCCATGGCCGTCGCAGGCGGCCCAAGAATCTCACAGAACTAGAAACCTTTTGCAGGAAGAATGGGTGAAAACCCCCAAGACAAGAACTGAAAGCTGTTAGCTGGCTACAAATGTGTTTAGAAGCTACTATGAAAAGATATCTAGATTAGAAGATACTTGCCAAAGGAGGCGCGACTAAGTACTGACCATGCAAGGTGCCCAAACTTTTGCTTCAGGCCCTTTTCCTTTTTTGTTATTTTGAAACTGTAAAAGATTGAAATTAAAAAGTAATCTTGCTTAAAATATTGAAGAAATTAGTCATCTTTCACTTGATGCCTTTTGGAAATCAGCTCTTCCTCTACTCACTTAACTACTAACAGTAAACAAAATTTTGACCAGGGATGCCCAAACTTCTACATGCCAAAGTAACCATGGACGGATTACTGAATAGGCCTACAATGGACAGGTCCAGGGGCCCAAAGTCTCAAGGGGCCCCCCTGGTCTTAACTTGCAAAATGTCAGAATCCCAAAATGAACATGTTCTGACCAGAAAGAGACTTAAAAATGTCTATAAAGAGAAACCAAATGACCAAAAAGACAAATAATTACATCACAGAGAAACAAACTTATGTCAGAAACCCAAAAGACTACAAAGACACACAAATCAACCACAAAGAGACACAAAATGACTATGAAAATATGCAAAACCAAAAAAGACCAAAATGACCTCAAATACCCCTTTTCCACCAAAGCAGTTCCAGTGCTGATTCTGGGCCAGTGCTTAATTTGGAACCGGTTTTTCTGTTTCGACCGACAAAAGAACTGGCTCTGGGCCAGAAAAACTGGTTCCAGAGTGGCACCAGTTCTTTGCTGGACTAGAAGAAAGAACCAATACGTCACGGGGAAGGGGGCGGGGTTATTGAGCCACTCAGCTGCTGCAATGAATGCTGGAGATGATGGTGGACGAAAGCGTAACGCTGCTGCAAACGGACCCCAGTAAGTTTGTTTTCGAACATTTTCGCCTTGCACATCGTTGTTTAGTGTTACCAGTTTCTTCAGATAACAGCTGTGTCCCAATTTAGGCCCGCGTCCCTCGGAGGATGCGGCGCTAAATTGGGACACAGCTTAGTTTTGTGATGTCTGCTCGGGTTAATGTTAACTGATCAACAGGTTAGCCTTGCTAAAATTAGCTAACATTAGCAAGTTACTTAGCCATGGGCTCACCTACCAGCCCCCCTTTTAGTTGGCTAAACATTGTATAACGTGTAGTGGATGAGTCACTGTTTAAAGTGCTGTTTTTCATGTGGTCTACAGAGTTATCTGCCGTCGAACAAGACGATGCTAACTATGAGCTAACGTTGCTACTCCACTGCAGCTCGCCAACACCATCCAGCAGTTGAGGTCAAAGCAACACAGCAAGAACCTGAATGATGCCCTGCTGCAGAAGCTGGAGACTGACACCAGTGTGTTTCTTCATGGGAACTTTTAGTTTTGCACATTCAGTGCACACTTGTCACTTTTATCATTAGCTTGTTTTTTGTATTTAAAGCAGCTGTGCGTAACTTTTCGTTTTCGTTGATTATAGCGCCCCTTTGGGGTCAGTCCAAGTAATTAGTGGAACCAGCAAACTTACTCAGTAAATTCTCCTGTCGTGTTTCTGTTCTGATCTTATCTAATCTGTTGTGTATTTTGAGCTACTAAGGCTACCGTAGTAGTGTGAGCCTCAAGTTATTCTGGGTAATGTAGTAACCGTTGTTGTGCTACTGGAAACAATGAGAAGCAGCCGTGTACGTTTGGTGTAAGGAGGAATAAACAGTTAACAAGTCATCTGCTGAGTCCGCATTATTATGTGAAAAGAATACTCCGACGATTTGGGAGTTATGCCCTTTCTATCATTTTCATATTGAGACAGCGGTTAGCATGGCGCTGTATGGGGTCAGTACATCTTGCACGGAGGGATACACCGGTGAGCAACAGCTGCAGCTGGCTCTGGGACAGGTACGCTAGGTCACTCGGTAAAAACAAACAAGGAGACGACACGGACGATATTACTCACCTGACTGAAAGCTGTCCATCAGCTCCTGCAGGCCTGGGGCGTTTTTTCCAGTTCATCTTAGGAACATGAAAGAAGTTTCAATCACGCCAGGATTAGTGATGGCTGCAAAGTTTTCACTCCTTGTGATGCACTCTCTGCAGCGGTTTTCCTCCTGATGATGTATCTCCCCAACGATGGTAGCACCGAATCCCATTCTGTGCAGCAAAATGGGAGCGGAGGATTCAGCCTCTCTTCTCGCCTGCTCAGCATACAACACATGGAGTTCCTCATCTGTGTACTCCGGCTCAAACAGGTATGGCTCTGGATCTGTGTCCGCTACAAGAAACTCTTCAAAATCGCATTCAAAGTCGTCCATTACGTCTACGTCTGTGCCTGCTCACCGGTGTATCCCTCCGCGGATCACAGCGCAGGACGTACTGACCCCCTATAAGCGCAATGCTAAGCGCTGAGACCCAGCCACTGGACGTACAGACACAAAAAAGATATCGATCATGTTGTCTCAATATGAAAATGACAGAGAAAGGACATAACTCCCAAATCATCGGAGTATTCTTTTATGTGAAGATACACAGTGAAGACATAACATAATCCTGAAACAGCAAAGCTGTTACCTGCAGCCTTCACTTGCAAAGCTAACGCGGCTAACGTTAGGTCAGTCCAAGTAATTAGTGGAAACATGCTAACGTTACACACAAATTAGTAGTAAAGTAAGACCTGTTCATAAATGTTCTGGTGTAGCTCTGAATTTCTTATAAACTGAGGACAACTGCCTGCTGTATATTTGTGTTCATGGTCACAGTCACAGATAATTTTAGATGATGCTCCTTCGTTATCCGCCATGACATCAAAAGTACAACCAAGTACTCATAGATACATCTCTGGTAAAACTGTTAGGTGTTATGTGTTCATCCGTTGCATACTGCTTACTCGAAGAACACTGTAAACACGGCTCCTTCTTCAGTGGTTTAATCGCTGCGGGCCACTGCGGGCCAGCAGAATCACTTCCGCCTCGGGTGCCGTATTCTGGTTTGCTGACTTCCGCTGTGTGTCCGACCCAAGTGAGGCTACGCTAAATAGCCATATAGAGAAAGGCTTTTTTGTCGCTGTTGGGTTCAAATAAATATGCGGATCTTCAAGGGGGGGTGATGCGAACTAGGGGCAGTTTTATTAATGGTAAAAATTTCCGCACAGCTGCTTTAAATAAATTCCCTTCTAAAGAAACATGTCTGC
Source organism: Epinephelus lanceolatus (assembly GCF_041903045.1). Taxonomy (NCBI): domain Eukaryota; kingdom Metazoa; phylum Chordata; class Actinopteri; order Perciformes; family Serranidae; genus Epinephelus; species Epinephelus lanceolatus. Next base: position 5,933,868 of record NC_135753.1, on the reverse strand, counting down.
TTCTGTATGTTTTCACTTAATGATGTACAATTTAAATGTGTAATAAGTTCAAGTAAAGCTAGTAAAAACAAGTCAAGAACTCAACAGGTTACCCATTTATGAAGATGCTCTTCATAGATGTCTTCAGTCACTGTGTTTATAAAGAAATGAGAACATGACAGCCATAATCATTGTCGAGCAGCACAAATACGACGTATCTGCCGTGTTTGGTACCAATGAGGCCTCGTAGCGCCAGGAGTAACAGCTGCACAAGTACGTGGTCCGCCATCGTTGTTGTTGTTGTTGTTGTTCAACGTAACTGACGTATACAGTGACGCAATGACGTGGCACCCTAACCACCTCGAGCCGTGGAAAAGCAAATTGGTTCTCAGCTGGTTCGCAAGTTGAACCAACTGAGAACCAGCACCAGCACTGGCCCCGAACCAGCACTGGAACTGCTTTGGTGGAAAGGGGGTAAAAGACACTTAACAACCACAAGAACACTTAAAATGGCCAACAAAAAGATGCACAACCAAAGAAAGTCCTCAAATGACCTCAAAGACACATGAAACAACCATAAAGAAACACATAATGACCACAAAAAGACACAAAGTGACCACAATGCATGACAACTACAAAGATACACAGATAAATCACCTCAGAGACTTAGTGTTTTGCTCCTATGTAGGACAAGTGTTGGGCCCCTTTGTACTTTGCCCTGGGGCCACCGTCTCATAATCTGTGTTTTGCAGAAACAAACAATGCCAACATTTTTTTCTGCTCAATCAGCTGCCCCTAAACTCTGGACCCAGACCTGGTTGACAGTTAAGCCCCTTTTGTACCTGCACTGTAAATTTTAAATTACCTACGCATTACCTGGAGGAGCTGTATGTGAGTAAGCAAATAACTGAATCAGTTGAATCGGACTATTTATCCACTGGCTCACTGGTACAAAGTCCATGTAATGTCTGATTGAGCCCATGTGTAAACAGAGTGGGTAATTGTCCAGGGAATTCGAATTCGAGTGAATGGGCATGTGGATGACATTCCTATTATGAGGCTTGCACAAAACTAGAGGAAAACAAACATTTGAGGGTGGAGAAGAAGGGTCATCTACAAAAAAATGGCAAGATAATAACTATATCTCTAACTAGAAAGAGAGAACTAGTAAGAAAAATTCAAGGAATGAAAAGAGACCCTGTTGTTATAACCAAATTATGAACCGGCTCCGTGACTGTGGTATAATCCAGAGTCAGGTGTTTGCTTTCCGTCTGAGCCAAACCATCATGGTTTTTTGTAAACCTAACCACATGCTTTTGTTGCGTAAACCTTAAACACATGCTTTGACATCCCTGAATTACTTCAAGTGTCCTGGAACATCAACAGCAATTGCAGGATACCAGCCTGTTCACATTTCGAGGTTGCAAGGTGGGTAGGAGGGGTGGTGGAAAGGTCTAACAAACCGCGGGCTTTCACTCGGGAGCCCGCGGTGTTTGCTTCCTGTATGGATGTAGAGCAAAGCGATGAGCCAGCTCTGGATATTGTTACAACTGAAAGTAAAAGTTGGACTTGTTATCCTTCTGTTCACACACTGTATATGTATTGTGTGTTTCATTGAGATGTAAATGTTGAAGTCAGATGTTTCTGTAACTACGAACAGTGTGTGACATTTCATGGATGGAATACTTCACACGCACTAACACTTCCCTCACTTTGACTTGTGTTAGTTTATTCAGCCACTCAACCAAACGGTCAGTCAGACTTTTCTTCATGAATCAAAGCAAACAGAACAAATCCCAATGTGCACTGGGTGAAGCAGAATAGAATAGAAACATGGCAGCATAAAAAACTCTCCTCTTGCTACAACCGACCAGAGTCTTGTTTCTCTTCAGCAGCACTGAACTAATGTGAGTTTCATTTTCCTCACTGCTGCAGGTGAACTTGAACCAGGATCACTTTAACATTTGATGCCTCTGACTGCTTCACCAGATCTGGATTTCACAAATCCAGTCCCAGAAAGCCAGTTAAATCTTCAGAAACTGACAATAAAATGTTCTCAGTGGCTTGATTCTCCTTCAAACAACCTCACATTTCCCTAAAAAATATGCAAACATCCCTTAAACAACCTTGAATCTTCCAGAAATGAGCAGTGTGAATGTCAGATGTCTGATACAGTCTTGGAGACATTGGTCTGTGTACAGAGAATGTATGTGGACTCAGGCTCAGTCAGTCAGTGAATAAAGTCTGTTTCTAGCAGAGGTCACATTGTGTCTTTGTACAAGATCCAATCAATTCTGACCAGACACACTGGAGGGTAAGCCTCCCAGGACCTCCACCTGAGAGAGTGCGTGTGTCAGAAGGTGTGAAGGTGTCTTTAAAGTAATCTACAGCTTTGTCCCCGTCTGATCTCTAAAGGACAGATGTATCACTTTGTTGCTCAAAGTTACACTGAACAACCACTTCATAAGCCAAAATATATATTACTGATTAGTGATTACTACTACTATTACTGATATGAATACACACATAAACAGCCTACTGCTATATAAATTACCTATACATATAATACATATACACTACTAATAGGCCTATATACATAAACTATTTCTATATATATAGCAAATAGACCACCGATATATACATAATTTCCTTACTCATTGATGAAAACTGTAATACTTTTTTTGTTCCTGTTTTCAAACATTTTATTTTCAATTCAATTCAATTTTATTTATAAACCCCAATATTACAAATCACAATTTGCCTCACAGGGCTTTACAGCATACGACATCCCTCTGTCCTTAGGACCCTCGCAGCGGATAAGGAAAAACTCCCCCAAAAAAAAACCTTTAACGGGGAAAAAAAACGGTAGAAACCTCAGGAAGAGCAACTGAGGAGGGATCCCTCTTCCAGGACGGACAGACGTGCAACAGATGTCGTACAGAACAGATCAGCATAATAAATTAACAGTAATCCGCATGACACAATGAGACAGAGAGAGAGAGAGAGAGAGAGAGAGAGAGAGAGAGAGATGTAGATAATGACAGTAGCTTACAACAACATTATTGAAAGTAATAATATTATAGTTATAGTTCTGGCTACTGTGGTACAATATGTTGAAAGTATGTATTAATATCTGGCAGTATACATGTGTGACAATAGTCATATGTGTATAATAACAGTAGAAGTATGACTAATTACTAATGATGGCAGCAGCAGCAGGAGGCATCTGGCAGGACCACGGCAGCAGCACAACCACACACGTCACGCTGTCCAGGCACCGCTGCGACATAAGTTAACCTGAGAGACAGTGGAGCACAAAGGCTCCGGAGAAGAAGCCGAGTTAGTGACATCCAGAATGGCCGAGTTAGCAAGATGCAGTAATAGAATACGAGAGAGAAGGAGAGAAGGTGCCCGGTGTATTATAGGGGGGTCCTCCGGCAGACTAGGCCTAAGTCAGCCTAACTAAGGGCTGGTACAGGGCAAGCCTGAGCCAGCCCTAACTATAAGATTTATCAAAGAGGAAAGTCTTAAGTCTAGTCTTAAATGTGGAGACGGTGTCTGCCTCCCGGACCGTAACAGGAAGATGATTCCACAGGAGAGGAGCCTGATAGCTGAAGGCTCTAGCTCCTGATCTACTTTTGGAGACTTTACCACGAGTAACCCTGCGTTCTCAGAGCGCAGAGTTCTGGTGGGATAATATGGCACTATGAGCTCTCTAAGATATGACGGAGCCTGACCATTTAGAGCTTTATAAGTTAACAGTAGGATTTTAAATTCAATTCTGGATTTTACAGGGAGCCAGTGCAGCGAAGCTAAAACAGGAGAAATATGATCTCGTTTCTTAGTTCCTGTTAGTACACGTGCTAGAAAATAATTTGTGCATTTTTCTTGAAACATGCTCTTTGAATTAAATTATCATTATTAAAAAACTTACAAATATTCAGCTTTACCTCAAAGATTTCCATATTAAAACAATTTTAACAGACAAACTTTTAATTGTCACACTGATGTATTTTTTTTAATGCAAATACATCCACCTCGAATCTCAAACAACTTTTCAGTTGTGTCATTGATACTTTTTCTTAAGCATCTGAAAATATAAAAACACAGTTATTAATTATTTAAGTGTGTATTTACTCTGTGTGTGTGTGTGTGTGTGTGTGTGTGTGTGTATGTGTGTCCAAACTGTTAGCATGGCCTCAAACTGTCAGAGCTCAGTTTTAACTCGACCAGAGTGACAAGCAGAGCCATCGGAGGCAGACAGCCTCCCACTGCATGATTGGCAGTGTGTGTGTGTGTGTGTGTGTGTGTGTGTGTGTGTGTGTGTGTGTGTGTGTGTGTGTGTGTAGTTCCAGTATGCCAGTGTATGATTGTACTAGCCTAAGCCAGCATATCGTCTCAGCACACTGACAGAGCGCTCTCTGGTTATTATGCTGTGTGTGAGAGAGAGTAGGAGTGTATTTCTAATGAGCTGTATTCAAATTAATGTGCGCATGTGTGTGTCTGTGAGTGTGTGTGTGTGTGTGTGTGTGTGTGTGTGAGAGAGAGAGAGAGAGAGAGAGAGAGAGAGAGAGAGAGAGAGAGAGAGAGCGAGTACACAGGAGCTCCCAGAATTCATTGCATGGCTGACTGGAGTGACAGGCGAAACCATTTAATGCCTCAACACTGGCACAGAATAATTGACAGAGTGGCATTTGGACACCGTGTGTGTGAGGAGGGAGACAAGGACTTCATCGATGAGATTTATTGTGAAATTATCAAAAATTGTTGGATCTAAGTGTCTGTCTGTCCCTCATCCATTAGCATTAGTATCAGCAGTGATGTAAAAAGTATTCAAACCATTCAAAGGATACTTAGCTGCTTTTCAACTAGCTTTGCATCATAACAATGTGGGTAGTGTGTGTAAATTAACTATGTTGCTCGAACTACAGATTTTACTTCCATATTTTCATATTGCCCACCACCAGAGTTGGGTATAACGCGTTACAAAGTAACGCGTTAGAGTACTTTGATTACTTTTTGCAGTAACGAGTAACCTAAAGCGTTAGTTTGCTGTTTGAGTAATCAAATACTTAAGTACATTTTCAAACAAGACATCAGTTACTTCCGTTACTTTTAGAACGCTGGTCCTTCAGCTCCGAAACAACAACGGCTGTCGTTTGGTTCTAATAACGGAGATAACATTAAACCTATCAGTCTGAAAGAAGCCACAGAGCTTGTGACTCGCTACGTGGTCGGAGAAATGCTGCCGTTGTCTACGGTGGAGTCTAAGTAGGTGGAGTAGGACTCGCTGACAGACATATTTCAGACTCAGGGCTTGCATTATGCCTGGTACACGCTACACGCTGGTACTCACCAATTATCCCCGGTCGTCTTTCACGGCGTGTGTGATGTCATCGGGTTATTCTTGTCCTATTTTTATTACTTTCACTATTATTTGAGTCACTGTGTGTCTGTTCATGTGCCAGCCGACATGTTGTTGTAGTCACCTGAAAGCGTCAGCAGATGGCAGGAGCTGCATTTGAAACGCCATATGTAAACTATCAAGCTACTGTATTTTCCACAGGAAGTTGTGACAAATGTTTCAGAATAAAAGCCTATTTAGAAAATGGAGGGATTCTCTCAGCCAAGGTTATAAGGGGCTTTTAATTTGAAACAAGTGTTGAGTTTGAAATGACGGTGCGATATGTTAACTTTACAAAGACAACGGAGCAGATAAAAAGTAAATATATAAACAAAGAGCATGGATACCAAGGCCCTGTCCAAATACCCGCACTTGTGCCCTTGTGCCCCTTAACTGCGCGCTCTCGCTAAGGGGCGCAAGTGCGTAGGGTGTCCAAATTGTCTTCTGTTGTTATCAAGGGGTGCAAACCTGCGCCCTTAATGCACCCCTTCCGAAAGTGCGCATCAGACCTCACTTCGCTGAAGGATTTTACCCAGAATCCTCCGTAGTGTCGTGACGCCGTAACACTGTACAGCTGGCCGGTACAACTCACCATCTTCAAACGGTAACTGACGTGTCCGCGAGCTGTTAACTCCGACTGACAACAACCGTTAGAGGAACATAACGTCAAACAACACGCTGTGTGGACTTAATAATACATGACAGGGCGTTAATAATTAAATAATATACAGTTTACAGTTGACTGGAGGTTTGTATGATAGTCCACATCACTTTACAGTTTTGATTGTGTCTTTAATTATTATTATTTTATTACCGTATGTCTTTATAGTTTATTTTATATCACAATTTACCACAATTTATCCAAGCAAAAAAATGTTTTAATAGTAATAACGGTAATCTAGGCTACCTTAACGGTAGAGTAAAAAAAGATGTTACAGCTAATATACACATTATTAACAGGTAAATTCAAGAGTAAAATTTAATTTAATTTACCTGTTGGTTGGGCATCAGCAGCAGTACTTGGATCTGATGTAGATGCCGCCTTCTCCTGCGGCTCCTAATCCTCCTCATCATTCGCTGATTGTATCTATTTATCATTTGCAGCAGCAGTGCTGTGAACAACGTTATTTCCTCTAACGCCATGTTTCGTCTCCTAGGAGACGGACCAGCTGGACCCAAACGGAAGTGACGTGTATGCAACTGTCCCAATTCTCCTTTTTAAACGGCATCGATCCCTTGCGCACTTACGCCCCTAACTGCACTTTTGGCAAGTGCACTTCAGGGAAGACCTCAGGGCGCAAGTGCGGGTATTTGGACAGGGCACAAGAGGTGAAGCTCAGTAGAACGCCCCATAGCAACAGACTCACCCATGGTTTCGTCCTACAGCCGCCATTTTTAACTGTCAGCAGACCGCAGCAGACCTGCTTGCATACAAAAACACACAGACAAACTGAAGTATATCGCTATTAATTATGCGTACAATGCTACTCACCTCGTGATAGCTTGGTCACAGCTGCTTTTTCACGTTTTTGTAAAGCAAAATATAGACTTTAAAAAAAACAAAACGAAGAAAAACAGCCTAGATGGCATCTCTTCATATTACATCCACTTATGAGAAGATTAACTTAATTACTCCTTCAAAATCACCCCATAAGCCAATCTACCAAAAAATAAAAATAAAAAATAAAAATCAATATTTTAACTAGAAACACATTAATGGCGACGTCACATAGTCAGGAATAAATATTTATTTACAGTTTATACAGTAAGGGGACAGTAATAATAATAATAATAATATATAGGCTATTTTAATATGATATCTTTTAATGCTAAAGCAGTAATCAGTTCTGAAATAAATGGTCCAAGAGGCCATATATATAAGTGTTATCTTCCCTCCAAAACTGGCATATTAAATTGATATTATGGGCGGCGGTAGCTCAGTCCATAGGGACTTGGGTTGGGAACCGGAGGGTGGCCTGTTCAAGTTCCTGTCCGGACCAAAAATATGGAGCGTGGACTGGTAGCTGGAGAGGTGCCAGTTCACCTCCTGGCCACTGCCGAGGTGCCCCTGAGCAAGGCACCGAACCCCCCAACCGCTCAGAGCGCCTGTCATGGGCAGCCCACTCTGACATCTCTCCACTTAGTGCATGTATAGGTCCAGTTTGTGCATGTGTGTGTTCGGACCTGTGTGTAATTGACAACAGAGTGAAAAAATTGAATTTCCCCTTGGGGATTAATAAAGTATATAAAATTAAAATTAAATTAAAATTAAAATTAAAATTAAAAATTAAAACACTTTAAAACTTACACCTCAGGAGTTCTTACCTGTCGGGATTCTTAGGGAAACGGTGGAAGGCCAGGTGCGGGGTGTTCCACTGATAGTTGTTACAGATAATTGCACTACACTGTTTTCTTTTACTTTTTTCCTCCTCTCTCCTTGACATCTTGCATGTTGTCTGGGCGCAACAGTCCAAGCTCAACAGTTCAAAATGGCGGCAGTGCTACCGCAGCACCCCTAGTGGCTGTTGGCAAAAATTCAACGAAGCTTCACCTCTTGGTATCCATGCTCTTTGATATAAACACACAGAGGGATTAATAAATAACGGCCCGTTTATAATGTAGTCTGTTTCAAATGAAGCTGGGAGCCTCTGCAGTTGTGGTGAGTAAAAGCCCCGCCGCTATTTGTTAATGTTATTACTTTATGTCCGACCGTGAGGATGTACCATTGTTTGCTAGCTTGATGCTAATGACAGTAAGGTTAACTCAGCGGGTTGACAAAGTGCCTCTGCTGTTTCACACCATCATTTCCCCCTTTTACTCTGTGTGGTAACATCCCTAGAGGAAATATTAAAAATGCTGGGGTGTTGTTGTCATACAGTTGTCTACGGCAGCAGATGGTTCTGTGTTTCTACTGGTCAAAGTGACAGCTGTGATGGAGAACTGGATCTCAGTGAAGGGCAAGTGGTCCATAACTTTAATTTTGGAGACAAAAAAATGGAGGCTTAGCGCCCTGTGGTCCATTGCCCGATAGGAAATGTAGAATACTCAAAACAGTGTACTCCGAGGGAAGTCGCGGCTGGTCAGTCCTTTGGTGATTCTCTCATAAGTTGGCCCGTACTTCACCGTCCCCGTCATTTGAGGGTTAATGGCCTCTTCGTTTGCGAGGGCAAGGAGGGCGCGCAATTCTTTGTCTCCCCAATTGCTCATCTTTACAGTGTCTTTCAGGTTTGCGTTTCCCTCTTGCTACTAGCTGCTTTTTCCTTCTATTAGCTGTTTCCTGTAAGTCCACCGCCAGTGGAGCATGAGAAAGAGATGTGCAGCGTCATCAGAAGCTCCTCCCACAAGTCATCAGCAGCCCCTCCTGTGGCAGAAGGGCGCCAATATGTTTACCCCTATGCGGTGGAAAATATGCTTAAGAGTAAGGAATGCATAACTTCTCCTACAGTTTGTATGGTGACATCACAGAGTCACATGTCACTGTGAGGCCCTGTTTAGATGACAACAGTTTCTCTAAAAACAGAAAAGTCTGTCCTTTGCGTTTTAAAAAACTTATGCGTTTATATGACGACGTTATTGAAGGCTGCAAAATCTACTGGAAACGCTGTAGTATGCACGCCAGGCCAATGGGTGGCAGTGTAAATTTGCAAAGCAACACCACAGCATGACGTCATGCGCCTGTGCTGAAGCGCCTTCCTCTACAACGCGGTGATTACAAACCAAAACAAAGAAGACACAATGGCAAAAGCATGCACAGATAACTATCTGGATGGACGACGAGGTGGAGTTGCTACAGTAACAGTTCTACACTTCACTTCAAATCAACAGGGTGAGCAGCACAAACAGAACTCGGCATTGTTGTTGTGACGGTCGACTTTCTTGCGCATGCCTAGTGACTGGAACCGTAATGCGCATGTGCGAAAAGTCTCCATTTTCAGAAGAACTGCATATTGCAAATTTACATGACAATGGAGACGCTGTCGTTTCAAAACAATTGCACTCTGGAACCCGTTTTCAAAATGTTGTGTTTTCAGGCACCCAAAACGCTGCTGTCGTGTAAACGATCAGCCAAAACGCAACTAAAGTTTACCGTTTTCAGTTGAAATCGTTGTCGTATAAACGGGCCTGAAAGTACTGTCCAATCAGGTTTGGAAACTGGTCTCTCACTGAGGTGTGCAGTGGGGCATCCTGTGGAGAAAGGGCTAAATGACTTTCCTTTGTTTGAAGAACAAAGAACATGAGGTCTCTTACCAAGTAGCAGAAAGTGGAAATGATCAAGAAAAGCACAAGTACCTCAAAAAATGTACTTAGTTATTTTTCATCGCTGAGCTTGGTTACATTTCTAAAAGCACAGTCTTAAAATGCTGTTCTCATCAATGTATTCAAGATCTCTGCAGCTGTGTGGATTCAGTTTGAATCTATCAGTTCAGTCATATTTATGCCATATGATTGTGATGTTTAATGTGTTTAATGAAGAAATCTGCAGGACTGACAATAAGTGGTCTTCTGTTTTCTAAGTATAATTAGGCAGACTCAAAAACCACAGTTACAGTGTTGAAACATGTATAAAAAAGTCATAAAATCAAAGTATTTTAGATAGTTACGCTGAGCATCTTAAGTTTGAATTCAACTTTGCTCATATGAATACATGCAAGATTTCACAAGTTATGCACATTCTATATGCTGACTTTTGCATTCTAATAAGATAAAGTGTGACTTTTTAAAAATCATTTTATTATCACCTGTAAAATCTGTCTCCTACTGTTATTTCAGGATGTGTAGATTTTTATCAATTTCCTTTGACTTCATCAGCATCTGTTCATGTGAAGTCAGTGGAAACATTTTTGAGGGTAAATAATGATACACAGGGAGAAGCATGTAACAAACAGTTTTAATGTTCAAATCTAAAGATACAAACCCGTCAGAAAACAAAAAACAAAACATACAAACACACAGCTTTAGTTAAAGCTACAGACATTTTCTATTCATAATAATCAAAAAACTTCTCTGATGTTTGGATTTGGTGTTCTGTTTCTGTGAACATCCAAACACCAGACTCTTCATTCATGTTCAGCTGACTGAAGCTGAAGCAGTTGAATAAAGATGAATACAGAACCTGTGAAGGGTTTGTGTTCAGTGTTTTCTCCTCTTGAGTTTTACTACTTTAGTCCTGAAACTGTTAAGAGTTTAAAGTTCAGAACATGGTGACACAAATTAAGAATGTGGATTCTTTAAATTCAGATGGAACATTTCATCTGGTGCACAGACAAGTAAGGTTTTGTTCAGAAATTTAACTCATGACGTTAATTTGAAGGACTTGACTCGTACGTTTTTCAGGGGAAAGTTTAGGTTTTTAAGGGAACACTTCACCCACAAAATGATCATTTGTATATCACTCACCCTGTGTTACATTTAATAAAAAACAAACAAACTTATTTTTCTCACGTGCCTCCACTGTGAACAAAGAATCCAAAAACAGGAAGAAAATTCTTGATGAATTTAAGTCACAGGGGTCCACATTTAGCAACAGCAAACTATTTCAAAAAATATATATTCACCAAATTTTCATCTTTAGTTCAGTTTCCCGATGGAAAAGTCTTTCTGTCTGGGCACTGTTTCACATAGTCAGACCCATCACCACAGCACTGTGTAACATTTGAGAAAATCCTAGAGTCACTGATTTTCTTTCTGCTATAGGTAAAAAAACGCTCTGGCTTGTTTGTGTTTCTTTAAACCAATCAGTGGGAACACACACAGTGACAGGGCTAACTGTTAGCATCATATGGCTAACATTACCCAGAGGCCCTGACACACCAAGCCGACGGTTGGCCATCAGTTAAATTTAGGCGTCTGTTGCCGGTCTTGCAGTATGTCCTGCACCGTTGGCTTCATCAGCGTAGTTGACATTTTGTCTGCTGATTCATCATGTTGAATCAGTGTCAGTGATGGCGGAGTTCACAGGTGAATAAATCCCTCTGATTGTCAGTCCAGCTCAGCGCATGAGAAGAGAAACGGAAGTGAGTAAAATAAATTAAGAGCTAAAGTCAACAGGAAGTAAGGCCAAAACAAACTTGTTATATAAGGTGAGGTTGTTTTACTTTATCCACTGAGGCCTTCAGCAGAAACTTTTCCTGATGGTTTGTGTTATTGTTCACTGGCGCACGGTAAATATGCTCTGTTCTTTCAACACTGGATTATGTTGTTAATGTGGTAACCGGCTAACTAGCATCAAGACGTTCTTCTGGTTTTCCTTTTTGAATGATAAATACAGACAACTGCTGCCTGCTGCTATGAGAGTTATTTCCTCTCATGCAGGCACAGAACATACATGCTAGTTGGCCATCAGCTATAGTGTTTGCAGTGAGTTCATGTACAACTTTTTTTTGCTAAGCCATGGCGACGAATGGCAAAACAGCAGGCGGCCTTAGTCGCCACTAGTTCTCTGAAGTTGGTTTGGTGTGTCTGGGCCTTAATGGTTAATAATGGGTTCAATGGCAGACTTGAGCCATTTCTGTATTAGTGTGAGTTTGTTGGGACAATTTAACAGCCCAGTGCTGGATGTTAGCTTGTGCCAACCAGGCAGACTCTCCAGGTGGAGAACAGCTCCACTGACAGTGGCAACAGAAAGTTTGCTGATCTGGTGAGGAGTCAGGGTATGACTGTGAGAAAAACGAATTGACGTAGCAGATTAACTCAGACTATCAGAAAAGAGATCAACATCTGAAGATTTACAAAGAGGTGGTTAACAGGTTGTTTTATTCGTTATAGATCTTAACAACAATTCACGTAAAGAACAAAGCAGGCATGCCTTGTTGCACAATCCAAATCTTTGTCAAAACTTGCCATTTTCAGCACCTAAGTTGTTAATTTGCAGGTTGTTGTTGTTTACTGTAGTGAAATGGATTTGGAAATGGTGACACACAGAAAGCAAAAGGGAGAGAGGATGCTGGTCTAAATAGTCAGCCAATGGCAGGTTTATAGCCACAGTCTACATGCAGTGAATTAGACTAGCATATGTGAGCATATGACTGGATAAATGAGACTTGGATTGGACTGCACAAGTTTTGTGAGATTTTGTAAACAGATGTTTTGATATAGTTTGGCGGTTGTTAAATTTGGACCCCTATGACTTCAGCTCATTAAGAGTTTTTTTCTGTTTTGGGATTCTTCATTTAGTGTGGAGGAGGCATGTGAGAAAAACAAAGCTTTCTTCACAAATTCAGTGCAACACAGGGTGACTAACTGATGTGCAAATTATTTTTTTGTGGGTGAAGTATTCCTTTAAAAACATTTGAAATCATCTCAGGTTGTGGCGGCACAGTGGTAAAGTGTCTAGCATTGTCACCTCACAGCACGAGGGTTCCTGGTTCAAACCCAGGGTGGGGGGTTCACACCCAGGGTGGGGGAGCCCTTCTGTGTGGAGTTTGCATGTTCTCCCCGTGTCAGCGTGGGTTTTCTCTGGATATTCCGTCTTAATCCCACAGTCCAAAGACATGCAGGTTAATTGGTGACAATAAATTGCCCGTAGGTGTGAATTCACGTTGGTGTGAATGTGAGCGTGAATGGTTGTTTGTCTCTATATATTAGCCCTGCAATAGTCTGGCGACCTGTCCAGGGTGCGCCCCGCCTCTCGTCCAATGTCAGCTGGGATAGGCTCCAGCCCTCCCGCGACCCCCAGCAGTATAAGTGGTCACAGAAAATTAATGAAATGATTGAATCTCACAGTTGTTCAATCATTTAAATCATAGATATTCCCTCCCACTGTGTATTTGACTTGTTAAAAAATTGAATTTGAATGCTGCATATCATCATATTAACCCGATGGCATCTCAAGAACAAAAAGTCCCTGGACTTAACCTTAAAAAAAGAAAAGAAAAGAAAAGAAAATTTATAGGTGTTGTTAAAAATTAAAGCATCATTTCAGTTTATGTCGACCTAAGTCTTATGGTCATAATTTAAGCTGTTACCTCTAAGATAGCAGGACTTAACCTTGTTGAGCATTAATTTATTAACTGATATAACTGATAGAAATGAAGAAAAGTGTTGGAATTTTCCTTTAGTATAAGATGTCAGTGTGAATCTGCTGAAAAAGAGAGAATACTGTTGTTACAGTCATCCTCTCTGGTCTGTGATCAGCAATAGAACAGCTGCTGAGGTTCGGCTGCTTCTGGCTGCCGTCAGAAAATCTGAATCGACACGTTGCAGTGGCTTGAAGCTGCGGTGCGTGACCGCCGACTCAACACACACACACAGGATGTTTTAGGAAATTAGAGATGACACACGTCAAATTTAGACTTTTCAATCTGAAGAGGAGAAAACACAAGATGACGTATCGTGTGTGTGTGTGTGTGTGTGTGTGTGTGTGTGTGTGTGTGTGTGTGTGTGTGTTGGCAGCAGCATCAAAAGCTGAGCGTGACGTTGAAGTCAACACGTTTCCCCCTGCAGCAAAATATAAAATATCACAGCTACAACGACGTGACGAAGCTGCAGCCGAGTGAGTGAGTGAGTGTGTGTGTGTGTGTGTTTGTGTGTGTGTGTATGTGTGCGCGTGTGCCAGTCAGTATCTGCCCTGCACGCCAAGCTCGGTCTCGGAGGTGCGTTCAATTTGCTCCTGGACGAGTCGAACCTCCTGCTGGGTCAGAGTCCGCTCCATGTGGCGGTAGACGATGCGATAACAGTGACTCCGCCTGCCGGTCCTGAGAGAGGGAGAGAAGGTGACAGAGGGGGAGAGAGGAGAAAGAGAGAGCGAAGGGGGTGAGTGGGGAAGAAGGATGGTGAGGGAGAGGGGTGAGGGGGGGAGAGGGAGATGGAAAGAAGAAGGAGGAGGAGGAGGAGGAGGGAGAAGAAGAGAGGAAAAAGTGGAGGAGAGAAGGGGAGCAGTATGAGAGGGAGGGGGAGAGGGAGTGAGGGGGGAGAGAGACATGTCACTATAAAAATACACAGAACAAACAGCAACAACAAAACACAGTGCCAGGTCTGTTTAGATGTTAATTAAAGTGTTATTACTCTGGGAATGAAGTTGAAGAAAACCAGACAACATGTACTGTGTTTATTTTTGCTACATGTGTGTTGTGTGTGTGAGCCACACACTACAAATCAAAAGAACTTTGCAGAACTTTCCTCCCATTCTCTTTCCTTTTCCTCTTCTCTCTCTTTTTCTCTTCCATCACTTGTTTTGTTCTTGTCTTTTCATCCTTAAATCTCCTCCTCCTCCTATTCCTCCTCTACCAATTGACAAAGTGACATACAAGGCAATAAAACACAGATCTACAATAAATAAATACATATCTCTCTCATTCATTCATTCAGTCTCTCAGGATCTGGTGAATAATTGATCATTAGCACATTTGGTGGAAATGTCAGAGAGAGTTGGATAAAGAAAACGAACCAAGTGACACAAACACAAGTGCGCGCGCGCGCGCACACACACACACACACACACACACACACACACGCTCAGAGTCAATGGTATTTCATGCGATAGACTGTGTCGTTGTTGAATAATTGATGTCTCCATTATCCAGCCCACATAGCTGGGGGGGGGGGGGGGGGGGGGCAATACAATGACACCTGAAACACACACATATACACTCATGTACGCACGTACACACACACACACACACACACACACTCACACGTTGCAAAGTAAACTGGAATATGTACAATAAATATGGACACGTTTAGTTATGCATGAAAAATAAGCATATAGTTCTCCGTCATACATGCATCTGACACACACACACACACACACACACACACACACACACACACAACTCAGTAATGGAAAATATACAGGCAGAGGAGTGGTGGACAGAGAAATGGAAGAAAGTAGATTGAAGATGAGTGTGGTGAGGTTGAAAGCAGACAGCAGCTTTGGATACAGTTTACACACAGTATTTTGGCAAATTTGCACCATTGTAAGAAAAAAAAAAAGACATATTATTCATTAGCATCTCCCATTTGCAGTGTACCCATAAATGTGCTGACAACTATCACTGGATTAGTTTGATACTGAAGAGAACTTAAAATGATGATATTTCTCAGACAGGTTCTGCACATATAAGGGCTGTCTTTTTTTCTATGATTTTCAAGTGGATTTATAGACATTTATTGTTTTATATTGGCAAATTGACACCATTGAAAGTATACTGAATTTGTCATTAGTGGCTCCTGTTTGCAGTGTAGCCATAGGTGTACAGACAACTGGATACTTTTATACTAAGGAAAACTTAAAAATGTGATGATTCTCAAGCAAGTTCTGCAGTTGTAAGGGGCGTCCTTTTTTCCCTGTAGTTTCCAAGTGAATTTATTGTTTGTTTGTTGACTATGAACATCAGAAATAATGATATCCTCAGTAAGTGTATGTCATAATGAATCTAAACTGATGTGTTTCATATCTGTGTGCGTTCAGATATGACTTAGTTACGACTCCGAGAACAAGTGTGATTTTTTCCTTGGGGACTAATGGTTTCAATTTTCAACTGTTACCTTCTGACCTCTTGGATTTATCTTGGGACCCACTGCTCTCTACATCTCTATTTTGGGGACATTTAACATCTATTACATTTTTGTCATGAGCCTACAAAAGGTACTGTTGGGTAACTACCATATTTGAGGTACCAGTAACAGATCAAATGTGAAAAGGACCCAAACCTGCTAACACTGAATCTCCACTGTGTTACAGGAATCACAAGAAGTTCATTTGAAAAGTGAGAGAGAATAACTTTTGATATTAACATCTTATTCAGCAGTGTGAAACATGTTTCTGCGTGTGGTGATTTTATCAGAATTTTTTCATGATAGAAACAAAACTCATCGGCATGCAGCTACAAACAGAAGAAGGCCTTTTACTTTTTAAATGAAACTTTAATTTGTGCTTTTCTAAAGGGAAACAGAGAGGATGATAATGTGTAGAGCTGTGCGTGTGTGTGCGTGTGTGTGTGAAATGAGATAGAGTGTGGGGAAATTTTTATCCAAAGCAATTAAAATTCTGTGAATCTCTTGCTGCACCAATTAAACCAAAAGTGAGACAGATCAGCTTGACAACTTATTTTCTGTTCTGTCTTTACACACATCTGACTTTACCCAACACTGTGTGTGTGTGTGTGTGTGTGTGTGTGTGTGTGTGTGTGTGTGCATCTATAAATACCTCAGAGGAGTTGCTCACAGAGGGAGTTCTGTAGGTTTCATTAGAACTGATGAGATACTCTATTTTAGTCCCAGTTTGGACCGTTTGACTGTTTCACACCGAACGTTAACGTCACATTGACTCAGTGTCGCGCATTCATACTTAAGTTGGTTGTACGCAGCCGAGGAAATACATTTGTAGCACATGCACGTTTACTTATCATTATTTAGGCTTTCATTAAACATGATGCAAATTTTGTTGCATGAAACCAACAAAGACGGATGTTGAAACTGGTTTAATAACTGTCTTTATTTAAGTGTTGCTGTTTTTCCAGTGGCTTTTCAGCCCCCAAATGTGGATGTTTTTCGTGCCCTGTCACTGTTTTTTCTTCTGCTTTTAAAGCCCCAAACCATAGCTTTTTTCAGCAGCATTTCAGCCTCCAATGTGGGTGTTTTTAGACAGCAGTTGCTGATTTTCCAGCTGTTTTTTAGCTCTGGGTTTACAGCAGGGACTGTGCCCTCTTATTTTAAGAAAAACATGATCTTTTCCTAACCATAACAAAGTGATTTTTATGCCTAAATCTAACCATACATTAACCACAGCCTTGTTGAAACGTAAAGATTCAAGGTATCTGCTACATAATAACATGCAATTGTTACGTACCTGTGGTTTGCAGAAATGTACAATGCCAACATTTTTTCTGGTAATTGGGTTGTTCTATTTTACAAATTTACATATCAAAAACTGTTTTTTCTCTTGGTACCAAGTCTCAGATATAACTAACAAAACCCACAAATTAAAACACAGTATTCTTTCAGCAGCATTTGTTGTGTCATCTTAAAGGAAACATTTGTTCATGTTGACAGTAATAAGAAGGAAAGGAAAGAAGGAAGGCAGAAAGCTTCAACGAGGTCAGAGGAGGACAGGAAACATGGCCGACAACATCACAGCCAAAACATCATGAAAAAACGAAGAAGCCAAAAACACGATCGATTTGATGTCAGACTCGGGCAGATGGTAGGATGGAGAAAGAAATGGAGAGATAAAGGGATGGAGAGGGGTTGAGCTTCAAAGAGGAGTGTAACGTTACATTCGCAGGGAGGGGAAGGAGGGCGAGAGACAGTAAATGTGACTGGGAAACAGAGTGAGAGAGAGAGAGGGAGATAAGTGGATGATGATGGACAAGCTTGAAAGAGGAGTGTTGGGTTTCATTCAGCCGGAGAGAAAATGTGAGTATGAGATGGAGAGAGAGAGAGGGAGGGAGAGAGATAAAGAGAAAGATCGATAGACAGAAGGAGGTGAAGATGAGAGGAAACTCCTGCAGCTGCCAACGCCCTTGAAAGCATCGTGCTGCCTTCACATAAAGAGCGGAGAACCAGGAGATGTGATACTGTAAGCCCCTGAGGAGGGAGGAAGAGAGAAGGAAGCCTCCTTTTTTCATACATATACATCCCTAATCTCCCTTTTTTTTCTCTCCCTCTGATCTTCATCCCTTGTTTTGATGCCATTCTGTTTTTTTTATCTTTGTCACTTCTCATTTCTTGTTTCTGAGTTGAAGAGACGCAACCCCCCCCAGCTCCTCTCGAGGCTTCTCCATCCTCCTCAAACAAATTGTTCTTTTCTTCTTTTGTGGTTTCAGGTGTTTTTTTTTTTTTTTTTTAAAGAATCACTGTGTGAAAATACAAGCGGACCTGAGAACAGACACACAGCTGGAAGATAAAGAGAACTCAATTATTCATGCCACATCTGTGTGTGTGAGCAACACCCTGTCCAACAGCAAGTGAGTCTGGGTATCGCATAGCATCACGTAACGTCGGACACTCTCTGTCTACACTGAATCCATAAATATACAGTTCTTTTACAACTATGGTCGCATTTGTGATGCAGCTGCTATCTATATGTCAGTGGGTGTGTGTCTAGTGTGTGCATTCATGTCTATATGCAAATACAGATGTGCTTTGGGACGAGGCAGCCATCAGTGGAACCAGCTACCAGTTCCTGCAGATGATTGGTTGATGGACTGAACATAAAGAGCAACATAGTCTCATAGAAATTAAATGTCCACAATGTCTTAACCCCACATCAGGTAGTGGTGGCTCTTAATGTGTTAAAATAAAGTGGCGACCCCACAGAAACAGTGACAATGGAAAGTCGATTAGGGTCCTTTGTTTTGGTGGACATACAAATTCCCTCATTCAACTACATCACCCAATGGGTGGAGGTTAATGTACCCCATGGGTCAGTCCCTCCAGGATTTCATGATAGTGCAGTTGCAACAGATAAAACAAATTCAGCTAATCCCTGTGAGTTCTGAGGGCTGATGCAAATTTGTCCAATCACTGCAACTTTAACACAAACTTGACTGTTTAAAACAGGTGAAATCTCATTTCACGGTAGAGCTGCATGCAGCGAATTAAACTGCTCAGCCTCTTCTTCTGATAACAACATGGCGAAATCTACATCTGGAGCCATGCATTTTTGGATGTTTGAGGAGACACAGTTCATGCTGTGTCAGCATCTGTTTGCCACTAGCTAATGGTAGCTAACTTGTTTGTTGATTGTTTGGTCTGTGACATAAGAGGTCAACCGGAAAAGGAACGATACTAACAAGCTGAAAGGGGGCATATCGCCACCTATCGTAGCGGAGTCGGGCATACTTTGGTCAATAAATCAATTCCCCTCCCCTGTTTGTATACTGGGACAAGGACAGTAGTCCAAGTTAATGGCCTAGTCGAGATATAACCATAGGCTGATATAAGAGACTGATTTTGTCCGTTTGTTGTGGAATGTGGAACCAAGGTTCACAAGCGCAAGTTCTACCTGGAAACTTTTAGCCATACACTGAGAATAGCACAAGCTGACTGGTGTGCAGGTCAGTCGCACTATGGCCAGCATAGTTGGAAGACCTGCTTTCAGGTTCCCAGTCAGCTACAACAGCAACAGAGAGAGTTGTATATAGTATGAGGACGGTGTCGGCACTGCTCCACTGTTGTAGAGTCTGTGAATGGAAACATCCATTATGCTAACAGACATTCAACGGCATCACCCAGATGTGATGATCACAAGACGAGAAAACACAACCTGTATTTAGTATTTTCCGTTTGATACAGTGCAGTTTCTACAGTATGAGACGTGTTTAAAATATTCCTTATTTTGTTAAATAATAAAAATAGTTTACCACAGCTGGCAAGGGACAAAATGTTCCCTCAGTCCTTAGCAGGAGGATTTAGTCTTTTGCACTTTTACTACTGTCTGTTCAACAAAAATGAAAAGAAACAGATCCTATGCAATTGCATTTCTTCCCGCTATACCTCTGAGTGACCTCTGTGTACAGTTACAGGCCTGGTATATACTGATGTATGATGTTTTAAGTCAAATATACGTAAGATCGCTGTTTCACAATTTTATCATTTTCAAATACTTTGTTTCAATATATCGTGCAAAATGCATAAGTAAAATGATTGAGTAAAAAAATAGTGTGATTAAACAGAAAACACACACACACACACACACACAAACACACACACACACACACAACCGAGATGTGTGTATATTGCTATTTTACAGTAATTGGAGTAGATTCCACTCTTCCTCCAGTTCCAGTTGAAATTGTATTTAAAACTGAGGTTGGAGTCATTGGGCTAAAATCCCCATCATAAACTTTGGTCACACTGTAATTCAAGTGGTCTGAGAAAAAAATAGACTTCTACATCTCCTTTTGGCTCTGTTTTCAGGCTTTCAGGTTTTCAGGCTCCTAGCCTGTGATGAGAGAGGGCATTCCTATTGGCTGTTCTAAAAATGCAGATGTACCACCTCGCCAGGAGGAGAGTGGGCAGCAGCTCTGGTGACAGTGGCCTCAGCGGCCACAGTTACAAAAATCCAGCCAGCTCAAACTGTTTTAGTTCTGGGGGACTGGACTAAAGACACTATAACAGAAGACACAACATTACAAGCTGTGCCAGTGGTATGAAATGGTATATACTTCCAATCTCCTGCGTGGGCATGGTCATTTTCCCCCCAAACCCCCACCTCATTTGGAAATGTACATTTAGTTGGGTGGATGGATGAAATCAGATTCACAGTAGTACAAATTTTTGTTCCTTATTTTGCTGCTTGTTTTTATCTGCTAACTTAATGTCTGATATCAACTGAGTGTAAGATCACATTAGTTGTTGTCAGATCTCACAAGATTGTGTTGCTAAAACAGAGACATGTCTTTAGCAAAGTTAATTTTCTCCTGATCTCTCTGTCTGACAAAGTCATGTCAGTGTCAGAATGTTTAGAAAGTATGGGGCTTGTGAAAAATGTGTCCAGTATTTACTTCATTGACTATAGGTGAAGGAAACAGTCATAATCTGTAATGACGTTCACTTATCCCATTGGAATGAACAGACTCCTGCTAGTCTCCTAAACAGGCGGGGCAGTGGCAAAACTCACATGACACAGATACAGGAAATGAATCTAAGTGCGCTTTCTCAGTTTATCAACAGTCGCTGACTGGACAGCCCAGATGCCAGAGCAGCAAACTTTCTGTTGCTGCCATTACACAAGTTAGACCTAGTGCTGCAGCTGGCCACCAGCTAGGTGTGACACCTGGCACTGGAGGGTTTGCAGTGACCTAATTTTAGCCGCTACAGCTGCCAAGAGGGAACTCTACAATGAAATAATATGAAATAAACCCATGTACAGGAAACATTGGGTTACTGTATGAAGCTTGTGCATAGAACCATGGTTGTCTGGTGGGAGGGGCTTAGGACAGAGAGGGGAGAGCTGCAGGCAGCGGATGTATTTTCCAATATTGCCATTATTTTTCTTGCCTTTCCCAGATTTCTTCCTACCCGAGTTTTAGGAGCAACTTAAAAACCAGAAAGAAAACAAAGCTGTCAGACTGGACTATTTATAACTAATGAAAGCTGTGAAACTGTAACAAAGAAGAAGCAGGAAATTAATAAATAAATTGAAATTAAGTAAGGAAGAGATGATGGACAATGTTAAACTAACTCAAAAAATGTGAGAAATTAAACCTGGATTTGAGATTTAGGGGATCTAACATCATGTGATGTATGAAATCAACTGACTTTACCTCCTTCCTCATCCACTATCTTCTTTTCTTTCTTCATTCCTCCTCTCTCTGTACAGATTACATAATTAGATTAAAGTCCATGTTCCTCTTCCTGTCTCCTCTGTTTATCTGAATGAATGAGGACTGGAAGAAGAGACACTCCTCCATCAAAGCACCTCCCATCCCTCTCTTCTCCTTTACTTCTTCCCCCATCCATCCCCTCCATTGGTCCAGAAAAGAGCCGAAATCAATTAGTATTCTATTAAGTGGCTGTGATGTGTGTGTGTGCGTGTGTGTGTGTGTGTGTGAACCGGAGGCTCTCTCCTCTCGTTAATCTCCCCACTTAGATCCTTCCTAATTGGGAGGGACAGCCAGACGGAGGTGACGGAGGACGGGAGGAAAACCACAGGGCAGGAAGGAAGAGGGAGCTTTGAACAAACGTAACGCCGCTAAATGCACAATATTCATGAGCACGTATAAATAAATGTTGTTGTTATGAATATGAATGAGTTTGGCTGTCATCTGTGCTGCTGGAAATACTTTGAAAAATCCTCTATGACAAGCTGCCAGAGACAATGTTATTCATTCTTGTTAAAAAAAAAGATCTACATCTTAAAAGTCACGCCAGACATCATCACATGACTTCAACACAAAAACAGAGTCGGATATTTAAAGGAATACTCCCCAGAACTGTATTTGGTACAGATTTGTAGGAAAGCCTGAAGTTTACCCTCCTCTCACCTACTTATACCCAAGCTGAGAACCTCCTACATTTCATTGAAGTGCCTTTCAGCATGCACAAGAAAGAAAGTCATCAATCTAAGTCCTTCAAGGAATCTGTGATTTTTTAGAGAATTAACTCAAACCAACCACAATATTTGTGCACGTATTTTCAAATAAAGAAATTATGTCACAAGCAAAAAGAGATCAAACTGCAAGAAAACTGGTAGATTTTAACAATCCAGATTTCTGTGCAAAAATAATCCAAATCAGTACCTCTTTTATGAGCAATAGTCAAACAAAATCAAGCTTCACTTGTTACTGGACAGGACTCGGCTTACTTAGAACTTTTGATCGCTCTGACCAACCAGCCCTTTCTCACTCCAAACTTGTGAAAGACCACCGCTTTGACAGTGATTTTAGAGTCAGACACTGACGCCAGAAGGCACCTTTCACGACGGAATGATATGCTGCTGGGTGTCGTCAGTTTGTAATCTGGCTGGATGGAACCTTTCGCAATGTTGTGATACGCCATCAGTTGTAACACACAGTGTTAGTCAATGAGGTGGCTGGACGGCACCTGTTGCGGCGGAATGATACACACCTGAACGGCATCAGTTTGAAATGCTGCCAGTGACATAATATAAGGAGCTGGAAAGTCCACATAGGGTGGGTGGCAGGGGTGGTATTTGCATACAACAAACCCTGGACTTTTACCCGGAAGCCCGCTGTTTGGTTTCTGTTTGAATGTAGAGCCAAACCTAACTACATGCTTTTGTTGATGTCCCAGCTTTGGTAGTGGTGGTGTCCTCTCCCATGAAAATTTGAATTTCAGAGACTTTGTTTCCTGCATTGTGGTGACTTTTAAATACTGTGACTACCAAAATAATAAAAAATGTAGCAGCATTTTTATGTTGCACAAATTTAATTTGGTTAGTTTTTGGGTCATGCCCCTGCTACACTACTGGAGTACCAGGGGCATGAACCAAAAAGCGACACAGCAACAGTGAGACCAGCTACATTATCGCCAAGTTGCTGTTGTGCTGCCAAAATGCTTGTTAATGTAGTTATGTTGTGATGGGCTTGTGTTTGTCTGTTATAGGCACTATACGAATACTGTTGTATCACATGAAGTTCCAATTGCCATGTTACTCTTGTTTCTTCGACGCTTAGGTCACACTGGTTGTCTCTTGTAGAGATGTGTACTACTGATCTGTATTTGTATTGTTGCTCAAGAAAATCAATAAAAAGATATTAAAAAAAAAATGTATTTGAAGAAATTTTATAGAACTCACCTCTTTACACTTTATTCATGCTTAAAGTAAAACACATATAAAGACGGGCTGCACTGAGCGACAGGCTGTCTGATGATGCTCCACCCTCTTGTCCAAATATGGTCACTTCCATAAAACCAAGATGGCAACTGCCAAAATGTCAAACTTAAGGCTTCAGAACTGGAGTCAACAAACCAATGGGTCATGTCACGGTAGCTACATCCATTATTTATACAGTCTGTGATTTCTGCACACCATAGATACTTTGCATTTGTACATTATTATGTAGCTGCTATGTTGAAACTTATGGTTAGGAAAAGATGTTTTGGCTTAAAATACCCACATTTGTTGACACAATAGCTACTAGAAAAGCACGGACAGGTGGGTGAAATGCTAGTGAAAATGCTTTGATGGGTTGCCAAAAAACAACTGGTGGTGTCATCCACCATCCCCTCCACCTCCTGATCACTAAGTCAGCTCGTATACTATTTCACTTTAGAGAGAAACCTACAATGCCAATTCTTCTGGCGACTGGGCTGATAAGGTTATTATTGTTGCCATGAGGAAAAACCTTAACAAAGCATTTATTTTAACCCAAACCTCGATCTTTCCCTCAACCTAACCAAACCTTAACTGTAGTGTTCATCATAAAACAGGTTCATTTATTTGTAACGGTTCTGGAAAGCAAAGACAACTGATGTTGTCCCGCTGATGGTGGTGTCAGTACAGAGAACTATTACCTCTTTGTCCTAGAGGACAAAGATAAACAACATTTTTCCAATAATTTGTTGGACTTTGTTGGGTGTCCTCCAAACCATCATCTGTCATGCTTTAAATCAATGCAAAATCAAATCACAACACCCTCCTTAAATACTGCAGAGATTGTTCTTTCTTTCTTACTGAGCGTCATTAAAACATGGCGGCTCCAGAAACAACTATCTTTGTTGTGCAAGACTGACTTTACTGTTGATGTTATGGATCATAGGGACATTTTCTCAAACTGGAGCTGACGGATGTGTTATCTTTGTTCAGTTATTCACAAACTGAAACCGAACTTTATATTTGAGCCAGATTTGTCCTTTCAATAAAAAATCTTCCTCTAATAGTATCAATGTGTGGTGATGATGCTCTGTTAATATCATGGGAATAAAGATAGAATTTGAAGACGTCTGCTGTTGGGTTTCTTCTGGTGGAAAATAAATAAATGCATAAATAAAAAAATGCCAAACAAAATCAAACAAAATCCGGAAGGCAGATATGCAAACGACTGCCTCTTTCTGAAGCCGGCCTTTTAGTCTGCAGAGTGAAGAGAGAGCTCTTCTCTCCCTCAGTTGTTTATTTGGCCTTTTTTTTCTGAGGAGAGGAGGCACGGCGGACTAGAGCCAGAGCTGCCTGTGATCTATTAATACATCTGCATAAATTAGTCAGAGCCACTCTGTAGCAGTTAGCCGGCTGTGCAGGAGCTCTGGCTCTAGTCCGGAAAATCCGCCAGGATTCTGTCCACAATCTGGCGTTTGTCGAAGGAAAGTGGCGACTCTGCTGCTCTCTCAAGAGAAAGCTCGTCTCATCTCTACAGCAAAGTCAGAGGTTACAGTCTGTGCCGGGTTGAGGGTTTGAACCTTGGCTGTTCAGTTGCAGCTGTGACCAGTTCCTGGACATGTGCTTATGAACTGCTATAAATATGCGTGTAGTCATTTTTTGAACATACCAAAGCAGTCTCAAAAATGGACATTTATTTAACTCTAACAAGCTGAAAACATCACCATTAAATGAATCAGTATTCATCCACGATTTCTTTAAAGGCTACTATGATAAAAGTGTGAAAATCCCAAACTTCTCTCAAAATACAAAACTAGAATTACCGTCTCACGGTTGTATACCTCTGCAAACCAGCCAAGTTGCAGTTACAGTTCACATCCATGTATGTCCAGACTCATATGTAGCCATAACAGTTGACAATGCTTTAAAAATGGATGTTGCTGCAAAGAAGCTACATTTTCTAAAACATGGATGCTTCACACTCATCTTCCCCCCGGCAGCACAGACGATCTATACAATCAGCACAGTTTCACGATTAGAGTCACCAATTCAGTATCTGACCAAATGTCTCCCCTTCTGTTCCTGAGATATGACGTTGAATGATGGCTATGAACATTATGCTGTCACAATTAAGTTGACCTTTGATCTTTTTACCAGAAAATGTTACTTATACTATTAGACATTTGTGTGAAATTTTGTCATAATTAAGGTATGAATTCTGGCCAAAAACATTTTTTGTAGTGTCACAGTGACCACCAAAATCTAATCAGTTCATTGTTGAGTCTGAGTGGACTTTTGTGTCAAATTCAAAGAAATTCCCTCAAGGCCTTCTTGAGATATCCTGTAAGAGAATGAGATGGAAGCAGGGTCACAGTGACTTTGATCCTCGACCACAAGAATCAGTTAATTCTCAAGTTCAAGTGGACATTTGTGCCAACTTTGAAAAGATTCCATTTAGGTCTTGTTGAGATTTTGCGTTCATGACAATGAGATGTATGCAAGGTCACAGTGACCCCGACCTTTTGCCTCCAAAGCCTAATCAATTCATCTTTGAGTGCAAGTGGATGTTTTTGCCATATCTGAAGGCATTCTCTCAAAGCCATTTTGAGATATTGCATACAAGAGAATGAGACATATGCAAGGTCACAGTGACCTTTGATGAAAGCTTATCATCACTGACTTAAAGTGGATGTTTGTGCCAAATTTCAAGAATTCCCTGAAGATGCTCTTGAGATATCATGTTAACAAGAATAAGATGGACATATGTATAGACAACCCAAAAACATAATACTTTTGGCCATGGCTAATGCCGGTGCAGGGGCATAATGGAAACAATGTGTCCAAAAAAGGTTCAACTCAGAATTGTTTATTTCTTGTCTTTATGTTGATTTTGAAAATAGATGTTTCATTTAAAGCACATTCAGGCTTACAGACAGGTGTTTGAGGCATTTTGGTTTCATAGGCAGCTATTATTACAGAGATTGCACAGTGATTTATTAGAAGAACTGCATCTACAAAAAGAGGCATCAACTGTTTTTTTTTTTTTTTTTTTTGGTATATTAGGTAATATTTAGTATATTTGTACCCCTTCCATATAACCTTTCTAATGTAACACTGAATACTAATATAAAAAATACTTGCAGGCTCGCTGCGAACAACACTCGACTCGGTTGCACCTCTTAAAAAGAAGTTAATGAAGCAAAGAAAGTTCACTCCTTGGTACAACTCCCAAACCAATATTATGAATATTTGAAAGGAATTGGCTATTAACCAAACTGGAAGAATCTCGTTTGGTCTGGAAAGAGGTGTAGGCTCAAAACATATAGGAGGGCCCTCCGCAATGCCAGAGCAAACTATTACTCATCATTAATAGAAGAAAATAAGAAGAACCCCAGTTTCTTTTCAGCACTGTAGGCAGGCTGACTGAGAGTCACAGCTCTATTGAGCCTTGTATTCCTTTAGCCCTTAGCAGTAATGATTTTATGAGCTTTTTTAATGACAAAATTCTAAGTATTAGAGGCAAAATTCATGACCTCTTGTCCTCACACAGTATCTATCTGCCCTCAAACACAGCTGTAAGACCTAATATATATTTAGATTGCTTCTGCCAGATTACTCTTCAACAACTGATTTCTTCATCCAAGTCATCAATGTGTCTCTTAGACCCCATCTCAACTAGGCTACTTAAGGAAGTCTTACCTTTAGTTAATACTTACATATTAGACATGATCAATATATTTCCATTTCCAGGTAATGTACCACTGTCCTTTAAGGTAGCTGTAATTAAACCTCTACTAAAAAAGCCCACCCTGGATCCAGAGGTGTTAGCCAACTATAGACCAATATCTAATCTTCCCTTTCTTTCAAAATCCTTGAAAAAGTAGTCACAGACCAGCTGTGTGATTTTCTCCATGATAATTTATTTGAGGAATTTCAGTCAGGATTTACAGTGCATCATAGCACTGAGACAGCACTAGTAAAAATGACATATGATCTTCTGATTGCCTCAGACAAAGGACTCCTCTCTGTACTTGTTTTATTAGATCTCATTGCGGCATTTGACACAATTGATCATCATCTGCCACAGACACTGGAACACTTAATTGGCCTAAAAGGTTCAGCACTAAGCTGGTTTAAATCTTATTTATCTGATCCATTTCAGTTTGTTCATGTTCATGATGATTCATCTCTACGTACTAAAGTTTGTTTTGGAGTTCCACACGGTTCTGTGCTCGGAACAATTCTATTCACTTTATATATGCTTCCCTTAGGTAACAACATTAGATATCACTCTGTAAATTTCCATTGTTATGCGGATGATACACAATTGTATTTATCCATAAAGTCAGAAGAAACAGATCAGTTAACTTAAATAATACCTTAAAGACATAAAAACCTGGATGAGCACCAATTTCCTGATGTTAAATTCAGACAAAACTGAAGTTATTGTTCTTGGCCCCAAACAACTCTTTAGAGACTCTTTATCTGATGATATAGTTTATCTGGATGGCACTGCTCTGGCCTCTAGCACCACTGTAAGAAACCTCGGAGTAATATTTGATTTGAAGATTTGTCTTTTAACTCTCATTTAAAACAAACCTCACAGACTGCGTATTTTTGTCTTTGTAATATTGCAAAAATTAGGCCTATCCTGACCCAAAAAGATGCAGAAAAATTGGTCCACGCTTTTGTTACCTCTAGGCTGGATTACTGTAATTCTCTATTATCAGGTTGCTCGAATAAGTCTTTGAAAACTCTCCAGCTAATCCAGAACGTGGCGGCACATGTACTGACAGAAACTAAGAAACAAGATCATATTTCTCCTGTTTTAGCTTCTCTGCACTGGCTCCCTGTAAAATCCAGAACTGAATTTAAAATCCTTCTCCTAACTCACAAAGCTCTAAATGGTCAGGCTCCATCATATCTTAGAGAGCTCATAGTGCCATATTATCCCACCAGAACACTGCGCTCTGAGAATGCAGGGTTACTCGTGGTTCCTAAAGTCTCCAAATGTAGAACAGGAGCAAGAGCCTTCAGCTATCAAGCACCTCTTCTGTGGAATCACCTTCCTGTTTCCGGGAGGCAGACACCATGCTTGTTTTGGACCAGCCCCTAGTTATGCTGGCATAGGCCGAGTCTGCCGGGGGACCTCCTATAATACACCGAGCACCTTCTCTCCTTCTCCCTCTCTCATTTTCTAACATTCATGTACTGTTACTGCATCTCGCTAACTTCACTCTACTGCATGTCACTAACTCGACTTCTTCTCTGGAGCCTTTGTGCACTGTGTGGCAGGTTAGCTCGTATCGCAGCTTTGCCTGGATTGTGTGACGTGGTTGTGCTGCTGCCGTGGTCCTGCCAGATGCCTCCTACTGCTGCTGTTATTATTAGTCATACTTCTACTGTTATTATACACATACGATTATTACTGTCACATACATATACTATACTATACATATACTATCATATATTAACATTAACATATACTTAGAACATACTGTACCACAATAGCCATTATTATTATTATTATAATATTATTATTACTTAAATTAATATTGTTGTAAGCTACTGTCATTACTGTCTGTCCTGCATCTCTCTCTCTCTGTCTCTCTTTCTGTCTTATTCTGTCATATGGATTACTGTAAATTTATTATGTTGGTCTGTTCTGTACTACATCTATTGCACTTCTGTCCCTCCTGGAAGAGGGATCCCTCCTCAGTTGCTCTTCCTGAGGTTTCTAACGTTTTCCTCTGTTAAAGGTATTTGTTTTTTGAGGGGGGTGTCTCCTTATCCGCTGTGAGGGTCCAAAAGACAATGGGATGTCGTATGCTGTAAAGCCCTCTGAGGCAAACTGTGATTTGTGATATTGGGCTTTATAAATAAAATTGAATTGAACTGAAGAAGAAGAAGAAGGAGAGGAAGAAGAAGAAGAAGAAGAAGAAGAAGAAGAAGGAGGAGAAGAAGGAGAAGAAGGAGGAGGAGGAGGGAGGGGAGAGAGAAAAGAGGAGAGGTGGTAAAGAAGGAGGGAGTAGGAGGAGTGTGAATTATTAACAGGACTGTCACTGTAGTAGGGAAGCCTGTCTGTCAGAGGACGTAATAATACACACACGCACGCACGCACGCACGCACGCACGCACGCACGCACGCACGCACGCACGCACGCACACACACACACACACACACACACACACACACACACACACACACACACACACACACAGATCATCTTATCAATGTTTCAATCAGCAGAGGAGCCAATCTGAGCTCATTAATTATTCCTGAGACTGGAACCTGATTGGTCCATGAGGGTGATCAGAGTTTACTACAAAGGTTCTTCTACTTTTTTCTGTCTTTTGTCCTTATGTTACTTGTCTTCTTCCTCTTTGCTTTTCTTACTTCTCTATTAATTTTTTTTCTTTTTACTTCCTTCTTTCCTTTTGGTCCATTTCTTTTGATCCTTACTTTTTACTTTTCAAATTTTCCTCCTTTCTACTTAAGCTCTTCTTTTTCAACCTTTCTCCAATGACCCCATTTATGTCTTTTTCCTTCCTCTATCCATTTTGATAAAAATCCCCTTTCCTTTTTACTTTCTTCCCTCTACTTTCTTTTCTTTCCACTATTCCTCCTCCCTTATTCTTTCTCCTCTATTTGTCCTCCTACTTTTTATTATAATACCTCCCTCCATTTCA
The DNA here is from genome assembly GCF_041903045.1 of Epinephelus lanceolatus. Lineage (NCBI taxonomy): Eukaryota > Metazoa > Chordata > Actinopteri > Perciformes > Serranidae > Epinephelus > Epinephelus lanceolatus. Next base: position 5,903,576 of record NC_135753.1, on the reverse strand, counting down.
TTCCCTCCTCAAATCCTCCCCCTTATTTCTGTTTTCTTCTTCTATCGCTCAATCTTCCTCCTCCCTTCCTGTTTTGCTTTCTTTCTTCCCTCATACTGCTTTTTGCTTCTTCTATACCTCTTTTTAATCCGCTCCTTACTTTTACTTTCTTTCCCCTTCCACATATCGTCGTTTTTCCTTACTTTGTCTTTCAGTCGAGCCAACTGCTACGTTCACCTCCCTGTTTGATTTCCTGTCTTTTTATCCCCATGTCCCTCCTTTCTCCTTCCCCTTTTCATTCATCCATCTTTATTCTTTGCATCCTCTCTTCCTTCCCTCTTATTCATTTATCCTTCTTCTATCCCTCCTCCTATAACCTCCTTTTTAATTCGCTCTGATCCTCATCCATTTTACATGCATTTTATAGTTCATTGACTTGGAGCCTACGCCATATCCTGATGTGCACCTCGCCAGAATTGTACCTACGCGTTGCGGTGATGCAGACCTCCTGTCTGTGACTGTATACTGACACCATTTCCCTCAGTGGAAACGAAGCTTGTAGTTTTAGTTCACAGATAAGAAACAATAAATTGTGAAGATAGTAAGACCTCCATTAAAACAGCATTGTAAGTCTTGTGTGTGATTTATCCTTCAGAGATTTATACTTAGGGATTTATCCTGGCTTCATATGAAAAGAGGAAATCTCCGCTTGTTGCTAGGCTAATCAATACAATGTAAAATGTCAGAGGCTTATGCTAATAATGTTAGCATGTTGTATTTGTGTAAAATAATGTGTTTAGTACAGGACAGTTGTTTTGTCAGTAAACTTTGTGAGCTGTAATGAAGCCAGATTGGCTGTTACCTTTGTTAAATGTTGCCGTTGTCCTTGGTTTTATATGACAAGATGAGAAGATTGTTAGTTGCTAGGCTAATTTATACAATGTAAAATGCTATAATGTTATAGTGAAGCCAATTTGTGTACTTGTGTTTGAAATTGTGTCTATTAAGCCATATTTAATGTGTGTTTTGGGTGTGTTTTGAATCAAACTTTACAGCACTTCACAGAAACCTCCGCCGCTGACTAGTGTTTTGGAGGTGTAACTGCAGAGTGACAAAGACACACCACCGCACAAGTAAAAATGCTCACAGCGGCATAGGTGACGTGCGTAGGCTACGTACAACCATAAATCCCCTTTTACTTCGTCGCTTCTTACTTCTGCTATTCATTTTTCCAATCCTCCAACTACTTTCTCTCCCTTTTACTTTTTTCTTCCTATTTCTTTCCTTCTTCCATTCCTTTTCCTTTGCTCTCCCCTCTTTCTTCTTCTGTGATATTCATAATTTATTTTTTCCCCTTATCTCCAGTCCTTTCCCCTAACTTCATTCTTTCTTTTTCTTACCCCATTTTCTTATTTATCCCTTCACGTCAATTTTTCTATCCTCTTCTTCCATTTCACTTTTTTCCCGCTTAGCTTCTTTTCTTCCTTCATCATTTTGAAGATGTTTTTTGTGTTTTCTCCTCACTCCATCCTCCATCACTCGAAATTTTTTACCTTTTCCTTCATCCATCACTTATTTTTCTCATCCTTTCCTTATCTTTTTCTACTCCCTGCTCATGTCTTCCCTTCTTTCATTGCATCCTCTGTTCCTTCCTTCGTCACCTTTCCTCTCATGTAGTCAGAGACAAACTGGAAAGTCATCATCACGCTGATCAAACAGTCTGTGAGCCTTTTTGCTGCCCTGAGTGTGTGTGTGTGCATCTATATACTGTACATATACAGTGTGTGTGTGTGTGTGTGTGTGTGTGTGTCGCCTACTGTCCATCTGTTGGAGCACCAGGAGACATGATGAGTGTTTACTGTGACTCACACACACACACACACACACACACACACACACACACACACACACACACACACACTCTCTCCCCCTCCTCCTGGTATCTTTTAGCAGGTTTTCTTGATCCATCAATCAATTTATCAAAAAGAGACAAACAGACGACATGAATCATAAAGAACTGCTGCTGAACAGAAAACAGAATGCAGACGCCTCTATAATTGTGTGTGTGTGTGTGTGTGTGTGAGTGATGTCACATGACAGCTCAGACACTAAAATTTGGCTAAAACTGGATCAGAGATGCATCTGGAGGAGTTTTGTCCTGAAAGCTGTGATCTCTGACGCTGACTCTGTCCTTCTGTCAAAAGATGATCAAGGGATATTTTTAGTGTCCAGCATTTTGTTTATAGCTGTAAAGCAGACTTTTTGGTTGATGAATGTGGTTTATAAAGTGTGAGACTTTTTTGACTGAGGTGGTATTATATCTGTCTCCAGAAGTCTAACCACTGCAATGAATGACATTACAGTGTCTTAAATTCTTGAGTTTAACAACTAATTTGCTAGATAAACAGACCTTGGAAGGCTTGGCACTACTTCCTCGCATTGATGCCTATCAGGTTTAAGATGTTGCACCTATAACTGAAAGTTCACTCGTCGAACAGCTGGTTCAAACTGATCAGGTAGATAGCTAATCAATAGTTTGGGATAATGAGGTGGCACCTGGGGCGGGCAAGCACATTTCAGCCACCCCCTGGACATGCCCCCACTTATCTTATGTCAGGGTTGAGTGGACAAATAATAAACGGCACCACATAACCGTCATCTTCCCTTCTGAATCAATTTGCACATTCAAAAAAAAGTGGAGCTGCCAGGTGAGAGAAAAATTAGTTCATCAATGAAGGCAAGTGGTGAACATCTGTATCAAAACACCACCCATTCTTGATGAATCATTTCCCAACAAAAAAAGCCTTAAAATTACAACTAATCAACACACTAATTTCATTTCTGGGGTAAAATATTATTTTCAGGATTGTTAGCGTTAACACGTTAATCCATGTTATGCTAGCTTCTCGGGAAGGAGGCAAAATAATGCTCCAAAGTTTGGCTTAATTTTTGGTGAGGGAAGAAAACAGCATGGCCATTTTCACAGAGGACACCTGACCTCTCACCTCAAGATATCTTTAATTTTTTCTAAATCCTACAACTTTTATGCATTTTATCATTATTTTATCTCATACCTGTTTTATCCTATCCTATTGCTTTTTAGTCTTTTAGTTTTTAGTTTTGAGCTCCAGTGTTTCCTCATGGGGGGCCTCCACACTGGGAGGTGTGTCCGGTCTGCCCACAGGGACGTCGTCCTGGAGATCCCTCAGGCCCGGGGGACTGGGGGGCTCTGCACCATATGTGGAGTCTACCACAGTCTATCTGGGTCGGGGTGTTCTCTGTGGCGGTGCTCCTGTGGCCATAGGCTGTGACACCTCTCAGTGTGGATGAGCTCCACATAGGTGGTTTTTCCTCACCTGGTTCCTCAGTGCCCTGCCATGTTACTATACTGACTGTGTGTGTGTGTGTGTGTGTGTGTGTGTGTTTATATGTGAGGGTGGGAGGGGCAGGTTTTCAATATTTGTAGTATTTTTTGATGTATGTTTTTATTTTGTGAAGCACTTTGTGTTGCATTTATAATGTATGAAAAGTGCTATATAAATAAAGTTTGATTTGATTTGATTTGAAGATATCTGAATGAAATGGGTTCTGTGGGTACCCACTAGGCGTGTAAATCACTGGTTTCATCACGACACGATATCATATCGATTCTTTGGACAACTATACGGTATTTGCAAATATAACAAAGTCTTCCATGATACAATTTGGATTTGATGTGATTTAGGGGCTTGCTATGGATATGAGACGATATTATTTTCCCATTTAACACAGTCTGTTACAGAGGAAGCTGCCACCTCTTTCTTTTCTGCTTTTGGCCATGACAGATAAAAACAACACATAAATAATGCAAGTAATAGTTACCACTTAAGTGCAGTAAAGTTTACTTTAAACTGACTCCCGTAACACACATTAAAAAGCACATGGAATAAGTTAACCTTGAGGGCTTTCTGCTAGAAAGCCCTCTCTGAAAGAAATGTTTTCATTTTAACCCAAACTAGCATCTTTATTAGAAAACTTAAGGACTTAAAGTCTTAAAGCCCTGAAGGCAAACTTCTCCACACAGTCATAAAACACTGATTGACAACAACATTGTTTAACAAAATTATCAATTTCAGATCAGTAATAACTGTCAAAGTTTATGGACATGTCAAGTATTTTTTTTTTTTGCTAGTGACCCATTATTAGCTTGAGCATGTTTACATTGCATAAATTAGCCTAGTGGCAGACTTTTTTCCTCTACTTATATGTATATGTATGTTTAGATACGCCATGAGCTCTGTACTTTCTCCAAAATCCAAAATATTTCCACACTGCTGATGTATTACTGAATAAATAATGTTATCCTCAATGTTCGTCTCTCTGCTGCTTGCCATCTGCCTGCCGCTGTTTGATGGTGACACAGACTTTCAAAATAAGAGCGTATCTTAAAGATGATGATATGGATTGATGTTGTCACTTTGCATCCATGAGATTGGAACGTTGATCCTTGAATTGATGTATCGATCCCGGATTGTTACACCCCTAGTTCCCACAAGTCTCCCCTTTACAGACATGTCAACTTTATTCTAGTCTCATACAGTTTTGGGCACAAACTATGCACTTCTTTTTATGCAGTGTTTATTACAGATTTATGACTACAAAGAATTAACACAGTGATGAGCTGCATCTCAAATTAAGCATCAGGTTTCCAGCTGTCAGCTGATTTATACTACTTCTACATAGCATAAACTGTTCATCTGCATATACTATGATCATTGCATGCTGCTATTTTTGTCACTTTGTCACTTGGACCAAACTGTTTGTCGCAGTGTAGCACTGATTAGAAATAAATAAATCTTACAGTCAAGATCATATAGTCAATTTCTTTTAATTTATTTAATTCCCAATCAAAACACTGTGGTAAGAATTGCTTCATCTTGTTAATATGGACTTAAAACAGTTTTAAAAGGCAAAATTATGGAATTTAAACGTGATTAAAAAGTGTGATTAATCACAATTAACCCTTGAAATTCAGCAATTACTTGTAATTAAAAAAATAATTATTTGACAGTCCTAATTATTCAATTATTTCAAAGAATTTATATGTATGAAATAAATATGATTTATAAAATAATTTGTTGTGCTTTCATTTTTTTGAACTTGCCACAGGGATTCAGAAATTCAAACAATTAAAAACTGTTAACATTAAACTGATAACATTGGTGTCAAAATGTTTGTTTGTTTTAGTGTTTGTTTCTTAATATTTTTTTAATACAATATATTAATAATAATAATAATAATAATAATAATAATAATAATGATGATCATTTTAAAGATGTGTCCCAGATTTTTGTCAACTCTTTTTTTTTTATTTTTTTTTTTTACAAAAACATCATTTAATCCGGTATAAAGGGAGTTAGCTATATCACAAGGACTCCTGCTTCATTTCCTGGATTCCAAAAAGGCAGGAATGTACTGGTATGCTTTCTAATTTTTGATAAATTCATTAAATAATATTGCTATCAGGTGTGTCTCAACCATAACAGGTCGACTCTGTAGCCCTTATAATTCCAAATTAAAAAAGAATTATGGTTTAAAAATTTGTATTTTGATTAGCATTAAGAGAACTCTTGGCAACTTTGAAAAAAAGGCTCTTCACTATAACTGCTGTGAAATTATTAAATATATAACTTTTTGGCAGCTCCATCAGGTCTTACCTCTGACATCCATCATGTAAGAGAAAATTCAATCACTGGGAGGTTGCTCCATTAATAGTCAAGACTTTGTGTAATTGAATGATAAAAACCAAAACCCCAAATATGTAAGTTTTTCTCCCTATTCTCAAGAGTGAGGGATAGATCAATAACTGTCTGTTTTCTTGGTGAGAGTGTTGTTGGTATGCTCCATTACCTAACTTTTATTTCTACAAAAGTCATTGAACCAACGATGTATTCTCAACACAGGCAGACTTCTGTAAGTGGCTTTCAAGTTATCAAGTAAGAAAGCTGCGACCTCCCACACACGTTTTTCATTTCTCTCCCTGTTCAGTCAGACTGTTTCATCGAGACAAATTCAGTTCACTATCACTTATGTTTCATATTGCAATTCAGTGCACTGAAGCATGAGTCTAAAAATAGTGCCCCCATATGAACTGAAAATTGATTTAAAATCACATTGTGAGATCCACACCTTGCGTGTGTGTGTGTGTGTGTGTTGGCTGGGTGTTGAGTAGTGATATGCAGGTCACACCAAGCCTGCCCACTATGGGAGCTTATCTGCCCCAACTGACTTGCAAAACATATGTGTTAATCAGTGACCCGAAACCGACCCATAAACCTGCAAATGAGAGCTGAAGGTTTCTGGTAAATGACCATCGCTAATAACAAGCTTACTGTTGGCTCTTTTGTATGTCATTTCTGGTTAATATCACAAAATGTTTATAAACTACAAATGTAGTAAGACAACAAGCACTCACCCATCTCTTGAGTAATTACGCTGTAAGTATGATCTCAAGCACACAGTTTATATCCTACATGGTCTGTTTACATGAGTGGTTCAACCTGGCTGTGGGTTGACCTGCACATCACTAGCAGCGAGTATGTGATCATGTGAGGTTTGTATTCAAGTTTAAACAAACAGACTTTTTTAACACACAACAAGTCATTTTCTGCTGCTAGGTGAACAACCACAGCGAACAACCACAACCCCGACGCATGGACAAAGGGGATATGATGCCACTGACAGGCGATGAAATTAGAGATTTTTCTGGGTTTGACCATTATTGGAAACATTTGGGATAATGTCAGTACACAAATATATATATATATATATTTAACATTAGTCTAGTTGTTTTTAAACATTTTAATGCGGTAAGTTACATATTATATCTTTAGGGTTAATGTTAAAAAGGTCTTGTGGAAAGAGAACTTCCTTAAAAATTAGAGGTTTAATTTTAGCCTTGAAAGTATTTAAACATTAAAAAAAATATCTTTAAAGGAATTTTGGGAAGTTTCTCAATCACAAAAACAAGAAAATGACAAAAATCATCTGTTTGAGCTTCTGGCAACTTGAGTCCAGGAAACATTATCACCAGTATCGACCTTTAAAAACAGCTTCAGTCAAACTTCAGTCACTAGAAATACTTTTCCAAATATTGCCAGGGGGACATTCCCATTACCCGTGATTCCTTGCCCTCACTAATGCAAATCCACTTGACATTAGTGGCGTGCGATTGGCTGCTCAGAGCATATGGGCTCCACTTCCTTTGCGTTATGTAGTGAATAATTCAGATGACTGTTTAGCTGACAGCCTTGCTGGCATTTCTTCTGTGCTAATTGCTCGTTAAGCGTTCCACTTGACCTTTAACAAAAAGGATATAATTTTGAGTGGTTTCGTTTTAGGGCGTCTGTGTTTCAGTTGCTGTCTCAGTGTTTAACTATTTAAACTCTGAGGCAGATGCATTTCCCTTCAGGGTGGAAAGTATCGGCTTCCTGCTTCCGCCACAAATTAAAGAGATAGATAGGAAGGCTCTCACTGGTTTCAGAGGTAAGAGAGGCAGATTTTCACCTTAATCATCATCAGGTGCAAACTTCAACTGAATCTGAGAAGAAGAGCAAGACATAAAGTTACTTTGAAGAAAATCTGTAAGTAGTCTTACCCTCTTAACCTCCAGTGTTAATTTCTCACATCTGATGGAAAACCCCTCCAACAACAGGATTGGCACACGTGTTTCTCTCCAAGGCCTATTCCACTTGTACTCAGGTATTTTTGAAAATAGGTTTGTCCCTGTTTTGTTCTCAAAAACAAAAAAAAAACCCAAAAAAAAACCAAAACAAAAACCTCCACACAGGTACTGTTTTGAAACTATAATTACAGCCTCACGGTTGTATGCCTCTACACAGCAGTCAAGTTGCAGTTACAGTTTACATTCAATGTCTGTAAAAACATGGAGGCTTTACACACATCTTCCCTTCGACAGCACAGAAGATCTATACAATCTGGGGCACCCAGTAGCTCAGTGGATAGAGCTGGCATCCCATATACAAAGGCAATGTCCTTGCCGCAGCGGCCATGGGTTCAATTCCAGCCCATGGCCCTCTGCTGCATGTCATACCCTCTCTCTCTCCCTTTCACGCTTAATCTGTCCTGTCCGATGAAAAAGGCCAAAAAATAATCTTTAGAGACAATCTATACAATCAGCGCAGTTTAAAGATTAGAGTCACCAATTCAGTATCTGATCAAATGTCTCCCCTTCTGTTCCTGAGATATGATGTTGAGTAATGGCCAGAGAAGTGTTTTATGCAGAACATTATTATGTCACAGTGAAGCTGACCTTTGACCTTTTGGGTATAAACTGTCATCACTTCATCATTTAATCCTGACATTTGTGTGAATTTTTTTAATTTTTATAATTAGCATGTTAATTATTGAGTTTTGGCCAAAAACATGTTTTGTAAGGTCACACTGACCTTTGACCACCAAAATGTGATCCGTTCATTGTCCAGTCCAAAATTTGTGCAAAATTTTAAGAAATTCCCAAAAGGTGTTCTTGAGCTACCTTGTTCACAAGAATGGGATGGATGGACGGACAACCATAAAATATATTGTCTCCAGCTACGGCTATTGTTGGCGTATTGAGAGGCATCATCTGCAAATGTAATACCTACAGCAAATTCAAGATAAATTTAAGACAATTTATGACCTTAATTTCCTTTATTTTATTTTATGACCCTGTAAGACTGCTTAGAGCTCAGGTCAGGTTCTACTGCAGAGAAAATACTGTAAAGACATGACTGTAAATAACACCATACTGCTCAATCTCATGTTGAAACTTTGATGTTCAGAATCTAAACAAGCCTTCAGAGAGGCAACAGATTCTTTCCTTTCTTTCCTTTATTTCTGAAAAAGTGACTCTCTGCACACTGGATTTTGTCCGCGGGCAGTAATGAAAATTTAACAACAACACATGCAGCTGTAGCCCTAACACACACACACACACACACACACACAGCACTGCATAAAACTCCCAAAAACACAACACAGATTCGACCAGAGAGCTGCCGTTTAACACAACAGCCGTCACTTCACATATCAATGGCTAGAAGAGAGTACACAGAAAACTATGCTTGCTTTGTTTCTTTGTTTCTCTCTTTCTCTCTCTCTCTCACACAGACACACACACACACAGTCATAAATATTTAATGGGAAGGTGGCACTCCTGAAAATCAGTGGCAGCTACAGTCGACAGCTTGTTTGTGTTTCTTTTGCTTTACTTCCTAAATCTGCCTGGACTCGACAAACAACTCATAAAATGTAAAGTAGCAAGAAACTGAAATGTAATTACAAAATGTATACTTCAAGACGTGTTTATGATTTATTGATGTTGCTGTAAATGTTGAAAATATACAGTACCTCAGAAACTGGTGTCAAAGTTTAGAGAATACATATCTTTCTTTTACAATTAAATGTTTAAGATAAAAGTAGAAATCAAGGATCTGTTTTTTTTGTTCCAGATTAAAGCTGATGTTTGTTTATAGCTGGTGAAGAGGTTTATAATTCAGGAAATTCAGATATCAGTAAAAAATAAGCTCCAGCATAATTTCCCTTGTGTTTCTGTTGTTGCGTTTTGATTGTAGGAACTTTCTGAGGGGACCAAGAACCTTTTGAGGGACTCTGGAATAAACCTGTGTGCTGAGAGGTGGAACTGGGAATTATATTTAGTTCATTTTGTAATTCATTTCAATAAAACTATGGGAATGATGGCACAGAAGTTATGGCAAAACAAACAAATCAAGATGAAGACTGTGTCGTCTGCAAAAAAGTTGAACCCTGATGGTTCCAGGACTACTGGAGCAAGGTCTGCACAAACACTGACCCCACAGCTGCTATAACTTTAACCTACTACTAAAACACCTACTTTTGGAGGCTGAGAAGCCACAGGAAAAACACTGACGGGTTGCCCCAAAACACCCTTATTTGAGGGCTGAAATGCAGCTGGATAAACAGCAAGGGGTCCCTAAAAAACACCCACGTTTGGAAGCTAAAAAGCCACAGTGTATGATGGTGAAGAAAAACTGCTGCTCATCTGATAATGATCATTACAACCATGGGACAAATCAAAACAGAAATCTTATTAAAAAACTCAAGTTTGTGAAATTATTATTATTCTTTGTGAGAAAATTGCCAAGAAGCATACAAACTCTCACTTCCTCTTCCTCTCTCATTTCATTCATATATTCTCACCCTCCCCCACCCCCTCGGCTGCTCTCTCACTTTCACTTTAAGCCACTTCACATAGTGGAGATGGCAAAACACCATCAGGCTGTGTGTGTGTGTGGGGAGGGGGTCGATATGAGTTGAAGGACAAACAGGAAGCCACTTGAGTGAGTGTGAATGTGTGTGTGTGTGTGTGTGTGTGTGTGTGTGTGTGCGTGTGTGTGTGTGTGTGTACTAACTGTATTAAGATAGAAGGAGATCAGGAAGCGAGCATCATTATCAGGAAAATGGAGGCAGCAGGAGTGCTTTTCCACAACCACTGAAGCCTGGGAAATCGTGTGTATGTGTGTGTGTGTGTGTGTATGTGTGTGTGTGTGTGTGTGTGTGTGTGTGTGTGAGTGCCCCCATGTCTACAATCCAATCAGATTCATTCACAATACATTGTCTTGATCTCTTGGGTAACATGAAGTTGCTGTGATTTAGACGTGTGTGTGTGTGTGCGTGTGTGTGTGGATCGATACAGTTAATGCGTTGTTGAGTTAACCTGCTGCCTGTCCTCCTGCACCGAGCACCTCCTCTGAGTTTTAATAATAGGGTCAAACTGACATCCAGTCAAATTAAAAATGTTTATGAAACTTGAAACATCACTGACTCCTAGCTCAGTTTGTCCCCTCAACCAATCATTTCCATTATTTCCACATTTGTCAATGTCCAATCAGCAGCTACTACCAGGAACATCACATGGGAACACACTGATGAGCGGAGGATCGATTCTCCCTTGTAGCTGCTCTATTTGGACCAATCAGAGTAAAGAAGGATCCACATAAACAGCACTGCAGCCGTTCACACTCACACTGAGCTGGTTTACTTCTGCTTCTACATACAGTATGCATTCGGGCTGTGTGTGACACAGAAGTCACAGTTTGGTCTGAGATCCTTACAGTGAACAGAAAAACAAATGCATCATGATCTGTTTTCATTTATGTTGAACGGATAGTAGGACAAGTGTCAAAGACAGACACAAATCACTGTGAAATATATCACTCCAACCAACCAAAAACTGTTCTCATCACAGAGCTAATGTCATCTGTCACGTTTAATGACAACATTGAGCCATTTCTGTGTCACTGAGAGATGTTGGGACCATTTAACAATTTGATGTCAGATGTTTGCAGCTGCCGCTGTGTTAGCTCCTGCTAACCAGGTAGTGAGAGCAGGAGGAGAGCAGCTCACAGAGACTGCTGCTTAGAATGGCATCAACAGCTGATGCCTGTCTAACATTAAAAATTGAATCCAATTCTGCAGGAAACACTGAATTCTTACAATTACAGGCTCAGAATCTGAGACAGCAACTATTTTTGCACTTTTCATTTGCTCCTGCATTTACATTGCAAAACAACATCTAAAAACATTGCAACATGTATCACAAATGTTTTGAAAAACTGCCATGACATCAGACATTTCAGGCTGCAACGATCAGTAAAAAAGCAAGCGAAATCCTGGAGGGACTGTATCAGCAACATTTTCTCTCCATCTCTTCGCTGATATTGACTGCCTAGTCCAACACCAAAGCTCATGAACCAAAAAAGTCGGGATAACAACTTCCTAAATCCAAAACCTTATGAGAAGTACCCAATTGTACCACATCTTTTTATGTCAGCTTAATATGTCCAGTTATCATTTCATGCATTAGACTATGTCCAAAACTGCAGGTATGATTTTGGTAAATGGGCTGCAGTAATGGGAAGTGAATACTGAGCTAAAACAGGTTAAAATCTCTGTGTGGTCATTGAACGTGGAAAAAGAGGATTAAGACACTCTTAATGCAACTGTACACAAACTAAAATACCTAAAAACAAACACCAAAAGCATGAACAACAACAAACTTTCTACGTGAGATCACATTATGTTTGTTCCTCCTCTCTGGAGAATCTGATTGCCTGTTTGGGAGGACAGCAGGTCTATTGGAGTCCAGAGCTGAGCAGAAACTCAGCATATTGTTGTCCCTCTCCATCAGACTCAAGGTTAAGGCTCTCAGGCTGTTTGGCTTCTAATTCAGGAGGAAACAAAGAGAGGAGGAAATAAAAGAGGGTTTATTTGTTCATCCTCTCTGCTGTGTCTCTCTGCATCATTTCTGATTCTCACTTCTTCGCACAAACATTGTTGTGTTTTTTCGGCAAGGCCATCGCTCAGCTCATCTATTAGCACAGAAAAATGTCTCTCTGCTTTTCAATTACCAGCTGCCTCACTCGCCCACTCTCTCTGACTCCGTCACACACACACACACACACACACACACACACACACATAATGAAAGAAAAGGACAAACACACATAAAGAAAAACACACTTTTTTTTTTTTAGAATTGTAGAATTCCCTCAGGTGAGTGAGTCATCCAAAATAGTATTGACAATCTCTGACAGCTACTGTGTGTGTGTATTTGTGTCTGTGAGTGACCAACGTCCTGTTCATTTGTCATTAGGCCAAATTCCAAATCAATTTCACAACACAATTAAAGGTACTGTGTGTAAGGTTATACATGTATTGCATTTTGTAGCCATTGGGTAAACAGGTTGCAATGTAACTCAGAAACTGAGACCTTTGCCGACTTTCTTGGTTGCCTATAACAGCCTGTGGAGTGACCTCAATGTACTCAGGATGATGTTTTTTCCTAGCTAACAAAGCAAAATACTGTCTTGAGTGATTAACGTCATTTGATTCATCCAGACTCCAGGGCTGATCTGGTTGGTAAATTAGCCAGCTTGCCATTTGTGAATTATAGTGTAAGCTAACCTTATGAAGGAACCAATCCCAGATCAGCAGAGTGGTGCAGGGATGGCGTTTTTTGTAGGCTGATGAGAAAAAAATTAGCTTTGCCCTGTTTCCCTAGTCAAAAATCCAATAGAATTTTTCCACTTCAAATCATTACAGAAAATAGGTTCTGTAGCAAACAAAATTTGCCCCAATTACACAATATGTTCAGTAAGGTAATCTTCACAAATTAACACCACTTTTATCATTTGTTAAGCGTAAATGCAATAACCAGAACTAAAAGCTAACATTAGGCTATAAACAAACTACACTACAATTGCATCACTTAAAATCGCCACAACAACAAGGCTGTAAAGTTGTGTATACCTACTTGTTAGTAACTCCCTTTGTTACGACACCTAAAAGCGTCAAAATCCACAGTGGGCTATTTACTGATGTATTTTACGTCGGAGAACCAAAAACCCATTAAAAAAAACAAAACATTGACTTCGAGATGAGAGGACTGGGAGCCCTAAAATGCTAAGTCATTTGGGGATTTTAGGACTCATTCCTGCACTACTCTATAACAGCCTGTGGACTGACTTTTATGTAAAGGACTCTGGACAGATTTTCCCCAGTAAACCCAAAGGATGTGACATTATGCGCGCTCCCCTGTCTTGCCTCTCTGCAGCTCTGCTACAGCACTAACACTGTGTAACATGTTACCTAAGAAATGCAATCTGCTAATGTCAACAAACTATCAGTACCCAACACAACACAGAGTTCACATGTAAGATATTGTGGTTTTTGCTAACTAATGTGAGCTAAAATTAGCTCCCTTGCTAACAGGGACAAATTGCTAGTAAGCTAATGTAGCAAAATCCTGGCTTAAGTGATTAACGTCTTTCAATTTATCCAGACTCCAAGGCTGATCTGGTTGGTAAATTAGCCAGCTTGCCATTTGTGAATTATAGTATAGTATAGCTAACATTACAAAGCAACCAACAGCCGATCAATAAAGTGCTGCAGCAGTAAGTTCTAAAACTTGTGTTAGCATTTTTGCACTCCTTGTTCCCATGTCTCCAAGTCAGTGTTATTTTTTAAATGGGTTTTTGATCAGATGATAATAGATGGTAATGATAAGGAAATAAGGGCTGTGGTTAACACAAGCTTGAGAGACTTTCATGTTTTGTTCTACAACATAAAAAATATGTCAGTAAATACCCCATTTGTGAACTGTGAAACTTTAAGATGCCTTAAAAATGCAATTGCTGACAAGTGGCTGAATGAGACTACAAAATGCCATCATGCCAAACTTGGTCTTAAAGCCTCATTGCAGTGGTGACGCTGAAGTCATGTTACTTTGGTGTAGATGGTTTACGACCTAAGATTAACTTTTTAATTGTGGTGACTGCCTTTACACTTAAAAAAATATAAAGGTGTATTCATTTGCGAAGATGAGCTTGCTGAACAAAATGTGCAAGAAACAAACTTTTTTGGCATGAAGCTTATTTTCTGCAATAATCCAAAACCCAGTGGAAAAATCCCATTGGCTTTTTGACCAGGGAACTTTCTTGCTAACACGGACAAATCACTAGCCTAATTCATTCTGACTTCAGGGCTGATCTCGCTGTTAAATTGGTTAGGTTGTCGTTTGCAAAGTACTTTATCAGCAAATGTTACGAAGAATAAACCAATGCCAGATCAATACAGTGTAGCATAGTTACAGCTAACTGGCTACCTTAGCCTGCTTGCTAACTAACGTTATCGCTAGTGTGATAGGTCGTCTCCCTCCCAGCCACTATGGGGCACTGTGCCAGCTGATGCGCAGGCAGATTGTGGGGTGGCACCGTGCACTCATATAGAGGTGTGGTTATACCTGTCTCTATCTTTTCCTCCGTTTCTTTCCTGCTGGATGTGGCCTGTCTGGCGTGGCTGTCGCGGCACACCATCCTCTGTTCAAGTAATGCGCTCTGCCAGTCTCCCATTGTTCATGTGTGTGTAAGCGGGCGTTTTGGTGATGCAATCTCTGGTCTTTGTAGTGCAGCCGGCTGCTGGGGCTGTCTGGGGACGCATCGCTTGGCCAGAAGCCTTCCCTGGGTGCGCTTGCCTGTTCCTTTCGGTAGGTCCATGATTGTCTGCCATCAAGCGACTCTGTCACTCAGTTCCCAGCTGATTCTTTCTCTGTGCGTTTTTGGTGCAGCTGGGTGATTGAGCCGCGGCGCTGAGCCTGTTATCCTCCAGCTCTGTTGGGCGTGGTATGTATGAGTTTATTCTCCCTAGCATGTTAGTTTAAATTAAGATGTTTAATTCACTAAATTGTAGTCGTGTGCCCTTTGCTTAATGTGTGTTTAGTTCATTATGATTTAGTGTTCATTTATAGTTCTTTGTATTTTTATTTTTGTTTATTTTGCTTAATTTCTTGTGTTTGTCCACACCAGTGCATATAGCACTTTGGCACGTTTTAACGCTTGTGTTTCTTTGTCTCTGGACAGGTGCTGTGGGCCGTTGGTGGCAGTTCAGTTCCCGGTGGTGATTCCCTTCACGATTTTCTTTGACTGTGTGTGACTGCAGTGTCACGGGTGTTTAATTTAGGACCCCTAGCCCTGTCCTCCTACCCCTTCACTGCCTGGTGCTATTTTTATTTAATAATAATGGTGTGTGACATTTGGTTTTCTTCTTTTTATAATTTCATTAATTTTGTTAAATAAAGTTTCTTTCTATTTAGATTGAAAACAGCCTCTTGCCCTGTAGTTTTTTTTTGTAACCTGTGTGACCTTAAAATTTAGCTTAGGATTTCTTGGGGGTGAAATTGCCCCAAGTGGTGTTGTTGCAACACTTATGTAGATTTTCCCTTTGCTCTCTCTCATCTCGCCACACTAGCAAAACTATATGAATGGATATGTCAGTTGGCTAGCTTGCCAGATTACTTTAGCCGTTAACGTGACCCATAATACAGTGTTGACTTAGACAACAATAAATGACTGCTAATGTTAGCAAGCTAGCTGCTACTCTACATGAATCTGCCATTAGTTACCTCACAGAACCAGCTAATAATGCAATTTGCAAACAATAAGGCACTTAGTATCATGTAGCTACTGGTCCAAATCAAATACAGGAACATTGCAGATAGTAATGCTATTCTAAATATGACTGTAATTTATTTTACAGCATTCTATCAACATTATAACAGTCAGTTTCTTATTTGTCACCTTTCTGGCTGATGCTCAGATGCTCACTTGCAGCTACGGAGTGTGAGCACCAGAGCAACATGATGCTGACTGTAGTTCACTTAACGGCCTCAGAGAGGGGGTAACTAATAGCAAGGATTTTGTGAAAGTTATATACAATGCCTTTAAAGAAGCAGAACATATTGTTCAGTGGAAGTGTGTGAATGTAGGAGTACCTGTTGTGGTTTGTGCCTGTTTGTGTGTTAAATATAAAATATGCCTCTTCAGTGTTATTTTCACACGTTGCTATAGAGCTCAGTGGGTGCAGCTGCTCACTGTATGTTCGCCTCACTCCAACACATTGTATGTATCATGCATCCTTCATTAAGAGCCCAAAGGTGCTTTCAGAGTAAAGAGAAAGTGAATTATGAATTAATTTGAATGTTTTTCACAGTCTGTGTTTATTTGGCACAAACAGCTGATGTACCGACTGTGTGTGTGATGTTGGCCTTTATGTCTTTTATCATTCACGTTTCTGTCTTGTAAATACAGAGTCATAATCATGATGTGTTTATAAAGTCAGGAGTGCCATAAAAAAAGATTGGAAAATAAATGTGGAATATATATAGGGAAAAGCAAAAGCAATAGGGAGAAGAATAAGGAAATAAAGGGATTAAAAAATTACTTTAAAAAAACATAAGAAAAACATCCATGCATTAAAAATATAAGAAATGCACATTTGTGATTTACATGAGTAATGAGATGTACCCTTATCCTAACCTTAACTGTCTCTGTTTTAACATAACACTTCATAGCCAAAGAAGCTAATCACTAACTTAATATTAGCATAAATACAGAGTTGTAGCC
Organism: Epinephelus lanceolatus; assembly: GCF_041903045.1. NCBI lineage: Eukaryota > Metazoa > Chordata > Actinopteri > Perciformes > Serranidae > Epinephelus > Epinephelus lanceolatus. The sequence continues at coordinate 5,886,615 of NC_135753.1, read as the reverse complement.
TTCCCATTACTCTTACCCTAACCTGAGTTAGCATTAGCATAGGTAACAACATGTAGCCTTGCCATTACCCTTACCCCAACCTTAACCACCTTTCTTTGAATTTAGCACTTCTTAGCTAGCTAATCACTAAGTAAGCATTAGCATAACCACTGAGATGTAGCCTTTCCATTACCCATACCCTAACTTTAACAACCTCTCTTTTAACCCTATGGGCCCGAACGACGCATAGTGCGTCCAAATTCACACCTGTTCTTCTCTATGGATTTTCTCCGCAACCGTCATAGCGAGAAGCCACACATATCACGTGAAACAGCCGAACTGTAGCTTTCCGACAAGACCAAGCACTTGTCGGTAGTCCAATGTTTTCACAGTGAAAAACAATGATAAAGTTACACTAAAATTATGTATAACAGAGCTTTCATACAGCTTTGCATACACATTACATTACACATCATTGTGCTGTAATCCCATCATGCTATAAATACAGATCAAATGTCTACAAAATAAAAACCTGACGAATTTCTTTACAATCCATTACACAGATTTAATGTTACACTTCTTAGCTAGCTAATCGCTAAGTTAGCATTAGCATAGGCACTGAGATGTAGCCTTTCCACTACCCATAATCTAACCTTTACTACCTCCTTTTTAACATAATACTTCATAGCTAGCAAATCCCTAAATTAGCATTAGAATAAGTAATTATCCTTACCCTTACCTTAAGGGGATAGTGCACCCAAAAATGAAAATTCAGCCATTACCTACTCACCCATATGCTGACGGAGACCCTGGTGAAGTCCTCACATCCCTTGCGGAGATCGGCGGGGGGAGCGGCTAGCACACTTAATGGCAGACGGCGGCCCAGACTAATGTCCAAGAACACAAAATTGAATCCACAAAGTATCTCCATACTGCTCATCCGTAGTGATCCAAGTGTGCTGCAGCCCCGACATAAAAAGTTGTTTCGAAAAATACGTCATATGAACTCTGATTTTAGCCTCACTGTAGCCTGTAGCTCTGACTGCTTCTCTGTGCTCTGCGCTCAGGGTGATCGGTTATGCACGGTCTCTGAAGAGCAGCAGTCTCGTCAGTACTGATGTCCAGATTCACAAGTGCAGGCATCGCCAATTCCCAGTCTGAGCAGCAAAGACTTTCCTCATCCGTTGGCATTGCTTTGCATTTGAAACAACTACACCACCAGGTTTCCAGTGCTCGACTCCGGTATTCTGCGGCTGGCTGAGGGTCAGGCTCATGAGCTGCGGCGGCTGCTTCGTCCTGTAGCCTGAGTTCCGTGTGTATATTCGGGCTCAAACAAATACGGCTCAACAAAGAAATGCTGTTCCTCCTCAATTTCAAAGTCTTCAGACATATTGGGCTGTCCTTTGCTAAAAGACCGTAGTGCAAATGATCTTTTAGCTCTGTGGTTACCGTTGTCTCCCCCTGTGGTGCACGTGTCATGTGATGTAAACACGGGTAAGCAAAGCTCATGGTTTTGCTGGTCTCGCGCAAGCGCGCGCATGTGAACGCGGAGCACAGAGAAGCAGTCAGAGCTACAGGCTACAGTGAGGCTAAAAACAGAGTTGATATGACATTTTTCGAAACAACTTTTTATGTCGGGGCTGCAGCACACTTGGATCACCACGGATGAGCAGTATGGAGATACTTTGTGGATTAAATTTTGTGTTCTTGGACATTAGTCTGGGGCGCCGTCAGCCATTAGGTGTGCTAGCCGCTACCCCCTGCCGCTCTAAAACTTCACCAGAGCCTCCATCGGCATATGGGTGAGTAGATAATGGCTGAATTTTCATTTTTGGGTACACTATCCCTTTAACCATCTCTCTTTTAACGTAACATAGCTAGCTAATCGTTAACTTAGCAATAGCATAAGTAACAGGATGCAGCCTTCCCATTTCCCTTACCTTTACCACCTCCACCTCTTTTTTAACGTAATACGTCATAGCTACCCAATCACTAACTTAGCAATTTTTACCAGGACTTCTGCTCCCAGGCCAAGGGGCGAAGAGGGGCAGAATATGGATTGACATATAGGTATGGTGGGCGACTCAGGTAGCAAGAGGCGGGGTTCAGGTATTGCTGCTACTGCTGCAGTTATACCTACATAAATATTTCCTCTAACAATAAAGCTAGCTATCTTGATGTGCACTGCTCTTTAACCAATCAACCTGGTGCAAGCAACGGTGGAGAATGAGATACTTTACAGAAACCTGTCTTTTCTTTCTGGACACACATCATTATTTTACAGTGCAGTCGTCTGAGGGTAATTTATTATTGCCAACTTGTAGAATCGGTGTATTACAGAAAACAGTAAATTAATCTTGCAACAGTGGCATACGATTCATTACCAGAATTTTTCTTACATGCTTTAATAAAATGTTAAGATCGTATTGATTTACACAAGAAAGGGAGAAACCAAATTTAATCCTGGTATTGCTCCTAAAGAAGTGATTTTTAATGGAGGGAGAGCGAATCATACTGATTTATTTGTATAAGAGGATGTATGTTGCTCTACTGATTGCTTCAGGTCTCTAAGAGGTGATATAATAAAGCAGAGTAATCTGTATTTATTTACATCTTACTCAACAGAGTTTTAATTATTGAATTGTCAGTGTCTGTCATCAGTAGATTCTTGAGTCTTATGTTGTGTAAGGATGTCAGATGTTATGTATTTAGTTTTTCCACTGAAGTATTGTAAACACACATGGAAGAAAGAGTACTGTTGTTGCTACAGCAGATTTAAACAAACAGACAAACAAACACGAGTTGTCTGATGAAATGAACTCTTGCAGGTCAAAAACATATCAGTCTTTTCCATCTGACATAGACATAAGCTTGAACTGAAATGTACACAACTTAATTCAATTCAACAAACTTCATGTTTACCAAGAATCCTCTCATTATTTTTATTGCTTTTCATGGAGTCCTGTTACATATAATGACAATAAAATACAGAACGATTAAAATATATCAAATGGTTGTAACAGTCTCCAGTGTGTTGATTAAGTTTGATTAACTGGTGCATTAAAACCAGTCAGTCAGCAATGTCCAATTACAGATAAACAATTGTTAATTTCACCTCCTTCCCTTCTCCTCCTCTTTTATTCTCATTTTTCTGTCTCTCCTCTTTCCCTCACTAGAAATTTGAACTTTGACTGATATGATCTGTACAAAGAGGTCAACAGAGAAAGCAGTGTGTGTTTGTGTTTAGGTCATTTTTGCTGAGGGAATAAAAAAAATGCCAGCAGAGACAGAGTCAGGATACAAACTGACACAGAGTCTCTGGGGTCTTCAGATTCAGCAGAATATATTGTACACATTGACCTTGTGGATGACCTTGGCCTACAGTTTTACATTGTGTGCTTGTCTGTGTGTGAGTGACTGTTTCAAGATGGCAGCAACCTCCAAACTAAACCAAATTTAAGGGGCTCGTGCAGGAAAAGGGTGGATTTGGGACCAAAGCAAAGCACCAGCTTTAAAGTCCAGCTGAAAACACATTTAGGCGTCCCTTTTTGTGGTCCTCAAAAAATGTCAACAGGTTTCTTAAATATATCGTTAATAGTTTTTTAATATTAAGAGGTACAGGTCTTTAGGGAAATATCAGAAATGCTCCTTATCATGTCCGCTGGTGGGAGAGGCGTGTCTGTGTGTCACCGTATTGAACAAGAGAGTGCTGGTGTTAAACCGCAGGGAACAAGAGAGTGCTGGTGTTAAACCGCAGGGATCAAGAGAGTGCTGGTGTTAAACCGCAGGGAACAAGAGAGTGCTGGTGTTACACTGCAGGGAACGAGAGAGTACCCGTGTTACATCATAGGAAATAAGATGGTGCCGGAATTACAATGCAGGGAACGGGAGTGTGCCAGTGTTACACAATAGGGTGGCAGAGAATCTTAGGGTTACACAGTGAGGAACTAGAGAGTCCTTTCGTTACACTGTAGGGAACTAAAGAGCGCTGGTGTTATGCTGTAGGGAACTAAAGAGCACTGGTGTTATGCTGTAGGGAATGAGAGGGCTGGTATAATGCTGTAGGGAACAAGAGAGTGCTGGTGTTACACCGTAGGAAATGAGAGAGGGCTGGTGTTGCACTGTAGGGAACGAGAAAGTGCTGGTGTCACATCCTAGGGAATAAGAGAGTGGCAGTGTTACATGGTAAGGAATAAGAGGGTGCCAGTGTTACACCATAGGGAACTAGAGAGTGCTGGTGTTATGCTGTAGGGAACAAGAGAGCACCCATGTAATGCTGTAGGGAACAACAGAGTGCTGGTGTAATGCTGTAGGGAACAAGACAATACTGGTGTTGCACCGTAGGGAAGAAGAGAGTCCCAGGATTGCACCAGAGGGAACTAGAGTGCTGGTGTTATACTCGAGGGAACTAGAGAGTGCCTTTGTAATGCTGTAGGGAACAAGAGACTGCTGGTGTAACTCTATCTGTATGTTCAAACCAACAGCAACCAGAGCTGGTTGTCAGCCGCGCGTCTTGGTTGACGGTCCGGAGGGGAGTTAAAACTCGTTTAACTTTATGGCAATGAGCTCTGACGCGGTTTGGAGACAACCAATCGGAATGCTGACGTGCTTCGATGAAGCGAGTCCCAGAGAACAAGCCATGTAACTTCGGTTCCTACAGCACACTTGTTCTGACAATGGATATCGAGAAGTTTATTACTTGCGGTCGTGCCCGCTCAGTCCTTTATAATGTGTTGCTGTTCGGTTACGAAGACCAAAATAAAAAGAATGATGCTTGGGACCGTGTCGTGGAGGTAGCCACACTGCCTTAAGGACTTGACTTCCTCTCTCTCTTTCTCATCCCCAGACAATAAAAAGTCAATCTGCCTGGATCGAACCTCATCACTAACACACACACACACACACACACACACACACAGACACACACACACACACACACAGGCACATGCTTGTGATTGAGGTCAGAGTCAAAAAGGACAGTGTGGCAGACACTATCGATAAAAAAATACCTTCTTTCTTTAATTTCCTCTCCTCTCCTAACTCTTTATTTTCTTTTCCATACTCCCTCTAAATTCCTTCAAGTACTCCCCACTTTTCCTTTAAAGTGTTTTGATTTTAGTTTGAGAGACAAATGAGTCGGTGTGGACAAGGAGAAAGCACACACACACGCACACACACACACACACACACACACACACACACACACTTTTGTCCCAGTGCTATACACTATCATTAGCAAAAGAAATCCATCGATATCTCTGCTTTCACAGTGACAGTCGACCTCTGTATTTGTGTCGGAGAGAGATGGAGGTTGGTGTGAGTGTGTGCGAGATATTCAGTCAATTTATTTAAAACCGCAAAACTGGCAGTATTGTAACATCCTTGTGGTAAACCAGCATTTCCTTTAAGAAATCCCCAAAGTCCTGCATTTTTATTTGTAAAAAATATAATGTGTTGCTTTAAAAAGAAGGCAACAAATCAAAAGGTGAAGAATCATTATTAAAGCCCATACAAGGAACTTTCATTTTGAGTTGATTTTGGTGACCCTGTGGACAAAAGCGGTAGTGTTTTGCCGGAATGAAGCCTACATTTCCCATGAGCTCTAGCGCGTATTGTCGTAAAGATGCTTACCTGGCTCGCGCATGTGTTTGTTTTGGGGATGAATGAAACAACAAGATGGGAAAACGAGAGACTTTTGCATATCCAGTTAAAAGTTCCTTGTAGCGGCTTTAACCAGAAAACTAAACCTTTGGATTTATAAAAAATAGAGCGACAACAAGTAAATGTGAATGACTTGACTTTCTCTGGGTTAGGAGGGGTCATATTATATATATAAAATTCATGCAAATCAAGGGTGAAATTTGCTCACAAACTCTGCAGTAAATTGCCAGAAAAACTGACAAGGAAAAGTGAAACAGTTGTGGAAGAAGTTGTGTAGGCTTTACCAGCTGTGGATAAATGTCTGATGAGGTTATTGTTGTAGTTTCTGGGATCTTTTGTACAAAATTAAAATCACAGTACTCTCTTGCACAGACTCACACTAACAGTTGCAGTTGTTTAGGTCAACTCAATCAAACTTTCAACAATGCTGTAGTTAACGTGGTTAGGGTTAGGCAGAAAAACCTTGATCATGTTTTGGCTTAAAATACCTGGGTTTGATGGCACAATCCACGCTCAAAACACAGTGATGTCTCGGTAAAAAATACTAAGTAAGCACTACCCCCGCTGAAAAAAACAGCTACAGGTTGCTAAAAACACCCATGTTTGGAGCCTAAAAAGTTGCTGGAAACAGAGCAATGAATCTGTAAATCACAACCGGTTTTCTTGTTTTTTGGTCTTGAAGTTGTCTGCAGCTTGGGAGGTGTCACACACACCATCCCACATCCACTCCTCCCTCAAATGACAAGGTCAGCTCATATACTATGTCACTTTAGAAACACTGATATGACATATAAAACCTATAAATGTAACAAACTCATGGTTTGCATATAATGCCAGGGCTCTTTATTTGCTCAATTGCATGCTAAAGGACAAACTGTATGCTACCTGCTGGTAGCAATAGAGGAAAAAACAAGGGATCATTTAAGTCAGAGAAATTCCTCCTCTGGGGACCTTGTTTGTCTGCACCACATTTCATGTCAGTCCTTCTCACAGTCATTTAAATATTTCATTCTGGAGACTGACATGGCCATCCCAAAGCCAGGCTGAAAGTGTAGCTAAAAATGTGAAGTTTGTCTTGAAGGAGGCGGTGAAGGAAAGGTTGTGTTTTTATTTAAAAGAAAAAACTCAATTACTGCCTTGTGGTTGTATGCCTCTGCGCACCAGTTAAGATGCAGTTATTGTTTACATCCATGTCTGTGAAAACAAAGATGCTTCACAAACATCTTCCCCTGGGCAGCACAGAAGGTCTATACAATCAGCACAGTTTCAAGATTAGAGTCACCAATCCAGTATCTGACCAAATGTCTTTTCCTGAGATATTATGTTGAATAATGCCAGAAAAGTGCTTTTGTAAAGCATTATGATGTCACAGTAAAGTTGACCTTTGACCTTTTGGATATAAATTGTCATAACTTTCTCATTTTATTCTATTAAATATATTATGTGAAATTTTGTTATAATTAGCGTGGGGATTCTAGAGTTACGGCCAAAAACATGTTTTGTGAGGTCACAGTGACCTTTGACCTATGACCACCAAATTCTAACTGGTTTATTGTTAAGTCTAAGTGGATGTTTGTGCCAAATTTGAAGAAATTCCCTCAAGGTGTTGTTGAGATATCACGTTCATGAGAATGGGACGAAGAACAACCCAAAAACATAATGTCACCAGCCACAGCAGTTGCGGGCACAGAGGCATAAAACCATGACCATTTGGGGACAACTCAGAGTCAGCTTGTCAGACTTAGATCAACTCTTGCCAGTCAACACTAGACTTCAGTCTAAGCTTCATGTACATAGAGTTACAAAGATACAATTGTATAGTATTTGTGTTGCCTCTCAACTTTCCTCCATTCGTTCAACTTTGTGCAACAAAATAGGAACACTGACAAAACAATGGCTGTGTAGCGTGTTCGGGTTCCTTTAAGTAATGATTCTGACCAATAAATGTTCGTGTCTAAAAGAAATTGAGTAAATAATTTAATCTTTCAAGCAAAACAAACATTTCACAATCATTTATCCTGCTTATGACACTAAGAGAACTGAAAGAGATTTGCTATTCACTCATTTGCTTTCTTGTGTATTAGTATGCAAGAAACAGGTGTTAGAATTAGTGTAACAGCTGAATCAATTAGCTGTCAAAAAACTCAGCTGGTCAGACTGTCTGGAGCACCACAAAACCTTTCAGGACAGTGGCCCGGAGAGCTCAAAACACACTAAAAGCAAATGGACAAGCAAATGACTACTTTTACAACACATAATTTCATTTTTAGGAAAAATGCTGCTAAAGAAAAGCACACAAGCAAACTGAAAGGCACAATCAACAATGTGACAACACAAAAAAATCACTGCAAATACAAAAATGTTGCAAGTGAAAGCTCAGACAGCATATAAGAAAACATCCTCCATATAAAAACCTGGCAAAGCCGCCGCCTCAGCCTGGAAAACAACTGCTGTTTATCAGCCTGTACATCTGGCCCGCTCCAAGTCTGATCTGTGTCCATGCTCACAGTCTGCACCCACAGCGGCTCTGCATGTTACAGTTTTCATATTTCTGAACTTTAATTAGCTGACCAGCTGATCCAGAGAGGCCTACAGCAACAGAACAAGCTCCTGGTCAAAAGGTCAAATGTCAGAGGCTTCAGCATCCTGACAATATTCCCTGTGATTCAAAATTGCCCCTCTAAAAAGTCATGAAATTAAATTAAAACAGAGATGAGAATAAGGCGGACTGTTTGAAGCATGAACATACTGTAGGACACTTTCTGAATAAATTCGCCTCGCTTTATGCTTTTACATGCAAGCTGATTTCTCTGGAAAAGACCACTCAGTTTAAACACGGGGAGCTTGTTTGTATGTGAACACACTTGGAACGGAGAGGGATTTCTCAAGAGGTCTCAGAGTGTTATGTCTTCCCAGGAAAAAAAATCTTTGGCTGGTGTCTTTTAGCAGTTGGATTCCTGTGTGTGCTGCAAGATGTTTAAAATCTCCCAAAGCCAGGGATGGTTAGATAAGGCTGAAAACATGTTTACGATACTCTTAAGTGACACAGCCAAACTGGAGTTCTCCACATACCTTAATTCTATTATGATTATTTCACTAAAGATAACACTTTCTACGAAGTACAAATTCCTACTGGAATTAAGCAAGCACTCTATTTATCTATCAATCCATGGTAGAGCTGAACACACAATATCACACAGTACCTGTTTGCAAGATCAAACCAAATCAGTTTTTTCATGGAGTTTGTTAATCACAACAAAAAGATGAAATAATGCCAACTCTATCCTTCAAAGAGGCCCTAATATGCTAATTTTTCAGATTCATCTGATATCTGTGAGAAATTAACAACATCAGCATGTAGCTACATGTATCAGTGTGCTTGCAGCCTGGGAATAACAGTCTGTAGCTGCGCCTTCTATCAATAAAAGCTTCTAAACACAACCAGACATGTTTCAGCAGGAATATGATACAAAATCGGGGAGAACTTAACGATATCAGTAACCAAGATTACATGTCTCTGACAAGAGTATGTAGCTACATGTAGCAGTGTACATTCTACCGTTAATACTGAAAGCAGACCAAGTAGCAGCGAAGTGCGGACAAACTAAAAGTTGGGGGTAGTTTAAATTTCAGTGGCAAATTGTTGGATAGAGAATACCTGCAGCCAGTCAGTAAACAGAGTCCTGTGACTCCTGTGATATGTTGACCTTTATTACAAGAATTTCTATTACTGTTATTGTGGTGAACCACACTATGCCACTGCTCAGTGTGTTATTGGCATAAAAATATTCAGTAAAAGTTTCTAAATACAACCAGCATGAATTGATCCAAAATCTTTAGCATGTAGTCACATGTAGCAATGTGCTTGCTGGTGACGACTGATTGTAGCACAGTATAGCTACACTTTCTACTGTAAAAAATCAACAATAGAAGCTTTTAAACCAAAATCTTCACAACTTGACATGTTTCAGCAGGAAGCTGATCTGAACCAATATACAACCAAAATAATATTTTTCCTGTTAGCATGTGGCTACATGTAGCAGTGTACTTGCAGCTGAGGAATGACTGTAATGGCGTACAGCTGCACCTTCTACTGTTGAGAATTATCAATAAAAGCTTGTAAATACAACCTGACATGTTTTCAGGAGGAGGCTGATCTGACATCTGGAAGAAATTAACAACATCAGCAACTAAGATTACATGTTTCCCTGTTGTTTGCATGTGGCTACATGTAGCAGTGTACTACAGTTGGAGAATGACTGTAACAATGTTCATTAGCACTTTCTCCTGTGAAAAGCCTGTAAATCAAACTTTTCACAACCTGACATGTTCCAGCAGGACTCTGATTTAACATTAACAACATCAGTAACCAGCATTACATGTTTACCTGAATTTAGCATGTTGCTACATGTAGCAGTTTATGTAATGTAAGCAATTGCAGTAACGTGTCTGGGGCACAGAATCAAAGTCTTCAGAGTGGTCTAAAGCCTGAGGCCTCACAGGGAAATCCATTACTTTATGGAGCTGGTTTTGTGCACAGTGGCTTTGTCATACTGGAAAGAATGTTAATGTCTAAAATATCATTTTATGCTACAGCATTCATTGGCACAAAGAGGCCCAAACAAGAAAAACAGACTAAAAATACACTAAAGCATGTTAAAACGAGTGTCCATGTCCATTACTGAAACCATATGATGACATTTACAAGAATAGAAAGTTCCTGAAACTCGCTCAGCACCAAAATGACAATGAAACTTTTCTTCCTGTCAGTGAAACAGCAAAAATTGCAATGACGTGGATTTTCTGTGACAGCAGCGAATCGCTCCCCCTCTCACCTCAAGTGACCCAAGCAAAGCTGCTGACTGCATGATTCACCAGGGCAGGACAGAAGGTGTGTATGTGTGTGTGTGTGTGTGTGTGTGTGTGTGTGTGTGTGTGTTTGTGTTTGTGTGTGCTGAAATTGGCAGCAGGATGCCGGCACGACGGCCTCACCAGTGTGTGTTCTCAGTTGGCCATATGTATGTCAGCTGCAGCAGCCTGGGCTAGAAACTCCACGTCAGGCCGTAAAAATAAAACACAGAGAAGAGGCGAGGACACGAGCTCTGAGAGATCCGGTTTCCTGCTGGATTACTGCGAGAAAATGCAGCTTTTTCATGTCCGATGATGAATCGGCACAAAAACAAAGAATATGAGATGAGAATCTGAGAGAGACACAATGGACTGGAACATTTTCAGTGTTTCTCTGGGTTATGGAAATGCAGATGTCACCTGCAGGTAGCAGGATGTGGTGGAGCCAGATCCTTTCCACCAGGGTGGCCTGTCTGATGCCAGTACTCACTTTGGGAGTTTTCTGCATGGCACGATGCCGAAAGGTTTTAAAATAGCCTAAAGTTGTGCATCTAAAATGAGCACCTGATGGTCTTGTGAATGTGCAGATGACGAGAAAGAAAAGCATGATTATATTTACTATGATTATGATTTTTTACTGTGCCTGCTGTGCAAAACAAAACGTTTTAAGTCTTTATTTGCCACTTGCACAACTATTACAGTAAAAGTTGGCAATAGAATTCTTGTTATCAGTAGGGCTGAACCTGAACATGTTACTATTTGGATATTTGTTGGTTGAGCAGGTATTTGGTTTTTTAGTTTGAAAACCATGACACAGACACCCACATTTGCATCCTGATTGGGTCTTATCAGTCATGGAATGTAAAGCAAAAACATCATAGCTAGGGCCACATACCTTTTGTGATTTCATCCTTCTTGTGTGGGTATTCCTTTTCAATCACATGACTTCTTCAGGCAATGTATAATGCTCTCAGTACTGCTTTGATATGTCTATGTCTTGTTTTGCAATTACCTAATCTATTTTCCTCCGCCTTGACCGCCTTATAATTATGTGTTACTTTCAGTAACATTTCCATCTTATTTGCGGTCCAAGCAAAGAAATCTATGGTCTTACTTTTCACCATAGCTGTAACTGTAACATTTTCTGTAACTAAGCAACCAACTACAGAGCATAGACAATCTGCTTCTGGTTTACATCTGCATGTGCACACTGTAAAACATTGTTCTAAAATGAAACTGTATTAGTGTGGGTGTGACCTTAGAATATATTTGTTATGGGGGGACAGGAACAGCTGATCCCCGCCTGACAATGAACTGTTTCTGTCATTTGACACAGCGCTGAGTCACTCTGCTCCTGGCCTACAGTCTGTTCAACGTCTGCCTGGTTGGCATGAGCCAAAAAAGCAGCAGTGGCTAACTCCGACAAACATCCATTTAACTCACACCAACACTGAAACAGCTCGACTCTGTCGTTAAACCTATTAATAACTTTTTGGCAACGTTAGCCGTATGATGCTAACAGTTAGCCCTGTCACTGTGTGTGTGCGGGTGGATTTTATTCAAATGTCTCTGACACGGAGCTCACACTCCTGCAGCAGTCATCTTATAATAAATAGAGCAAGAGAGTGGAACAAGGAGGTGCTGAGCAAAGCAATACACTGCATGCACCTCTCTAAGGAAATAAAATTTTACACATTTGTCATCGTAAAAGAAAAATAGAAGACGTCATGTTTAGCACCACTCCCATTCTCCACCAGCACCACCAGCACCACCAGCGGAGCCTGGGGCTCCGGAGCCCAAAAAATGGTATTGGGTGCAGCCCTACAAAATATATGAAATGAAAAACACATGAATAAAAAGTAAGGATCCAGGCCACAAAATGAAATAATGCAGAAGTTAATACACATATGGAAAATTGACTATATGTATATAAAAGAAATAAATACAAAATAATACTGTGGTAGGTGGTAGGAACAGTGATGAAATAAATAAAACTGAATAAAATCGCACACAAATTCAACATACTTATTCTTTATCTTCTGCGTGGATTTTCTCCAAAGAAGTCCCCAACATGTTCACAAAAATACATGAAAATACATAAAAAGCCTTAGATCCTCAGGTGGGGCCCTTCTGGTCATTCCAAAGTCGAGGCTCAAAACTAAAGGGGACCGAGCTTTTGCCATCTGGGCTCCTCGGCTTTGGAACGACCTGCCTGAGGAGATAAAGCTAGCAGAATCAGTATCTTATTTTGAGTCACTTCTTAAAACACATTTTTATAGACTTGCTTTTATGTGATGTCATCTCTCTTCTTTTATTATTTATTTTAATTCTTGTTTTTATTTGTTTTATTTATTTTATTGTTTTCATGGTTTCACTGGTATTCACTGTTGTTGTTTTCCCTGCTGTTGCTACTCTGTCTGCCTTTGCTATATTTTCTGTTGTTGCTGTACTGTCTGCTATGTTTTCCTTGAATGCTGCTGCTGTTTTTTTTTTGAGTTGTTATTGTTAATCATTCTGGTTTTGCTTTGTTTGTCAAAGCACTTTGTAAACGCTGTTTTTAAAAGGTGCTATATGAATATTAAATATTATTATATTATATATATTATAAAAAAATATATATAGGCCTTACAGCACTGACTTCACCGCAATTCAGCTAATTTCGTTTTTGCATATAACCACAAAACCTGCAATAAATTTCTGAATCAATGGAATGAAATGAAATTGAAATTAGAAATCACTGCAAACAGTTTTCAAACCCACCACTCTTTGGAGCCATATTCCTTTGTTATTCTTTAATGTATCTTAAAATCTAATATGATTCAAACTCTGTGACACTGCTATTAACAATTGTATTTATACAGCTGCCTGAGGTAGTAGTAGGACTATCCACCACTGTCACAAATACTACCCATAGCACTTCAGGTACTCATGGATGAGTGCTACTGTCACATTTAGTGTCTGGCAACCACTCAGTGCTCCCTCACATCTACTATTCAGACACCCAGAATCAGAAACTTATTGCTGGGAAACGCACATATGTACTGGTTAGGATTTTCTGTCAGAGAACAGTCTATACTCTTTATTCAATATGAATTGTACTATTATTTTGTACTGTTTTCAGCTTTCAGGACTTCTGTAGCTTGTGACTGAATCTCTGCTGTTTGGAGTTTTTTTCCAGATATTAGCATCCCTTTTTACATAGGCATGCTCTAACCCATCCTTCTGCCATTGGTACAGTAATGCAGTATAATAGTAGGAATACTGGGTTCAGTGGTAGGTAGTGTAAGAGCTTGATTTTGTGTTTCTTTGCTGTCTGAAACATGCTTCTCAGGACTTGAAATATCTATTATTTAAATCTTAGTCAACATATGAGGGTGGGACATGTTGGCCTGACACATGGACTACTGTTTGAATCTCTGTGCCTGTTAATGGGTAAAAGTTTTCCCAAGTAATGTACCCAACAATGTTTTAGGTCTAGCTGAGTTCAGATGGATCATGAAAAACATTTTAATGTGACACTGTAATATCACTCAATGTTTTGAGATATTTATAAACAAAACAGGATGTTGTGGTAGGACTTATGTAGATTTGTAAATTTTAATCATGTGTGTTAACATGTGCACAACCAACTAGGTGGTTATACCCAATCACCAGAATAAATGCTAGCATTGTACGTTTCTGCAAGCAATAAATACATTTCATTATGAAGCAGGTACATTGAAATTCCACTTTTCTTCATGTTTCAACAAGGCTGTGATTAATGTATGGTTAGGTTTAGGAACAAAAAACACTTGGTTATGGTTAGGAAAAGATCACCTTTTGGTAAAAAATACCCACTTTTCTCTCCCAACAGGAAACGTAGCAATGTCACAGGAAAAAACAAAAAAATCTTTTCATGGCACTATTGTAAAAGAAAATGGCAGGTATTTCTCTGTAAACAACCACTTTTTATGGCAGTATCACAGAAGGAAACACAGTGATGTCACATACACATGACAAAAAAACCCTGCTTTTCATGCCACTATCCTGGCTGGAAAAACAGCGTGGGTTGCAAAATCACAACTGGTTTTGTTGTATGTTGTTCTCTCTCTGTTGTTCTCTCTCTGCAGCCTGGCAGGCAGGCATTTAGGTAACATTCCATCCACCATTCCCTCCACCTCCTGATGACAACGTTGGCTCATGTACTATGCCACTTTAGAAACGTAAAAATGTAACGCTTTTAAAAATGTACAATGATTTTTTTCTGCTGGCTGGGCTGTAGTGTTTGTATCCCACTGAACTGACTTCCACTGGTTTGTAAACAAAGTTTTAGTTACAGAAGGAAAACTTCAGGATGATCTTGTATGTTTTCTTGTGTTTATGTATTTATGTTCATGTTTGTTACATTGCTGATTTGTTGATATATGCTTAATATTATTATGTATACTGTACGTCTACAGGTGTTGTTTGTGTTTGTTTCCTTTCATATGAGTTTTATGTGTTTTTTATGTGCCTGTTTTGTTGTGTTACATGCACACAGTGTGCATTTACAGCTTGTGTGTGGATGACTCTTTTCAGCTTCCTGATGTGTTTATCATCTTAGTGAAAGTGAAGGCATGTTTATATATATGTGTGTGTGTGTGTGTGTGTGTGTGTGTGTGTGTGTGTGTGTGTGCGTCTGCCACCGTAACCTCTATGCTCAATTACACCCAGATTACCCAGAGGCCCTTGGGGCTGTGGCAGCCGGTGTGCTCGCTGATATAAATCTGGTCTGTTGTTGATACACCGGCTCTCTAATGCCCATAAAACATTACTGCTACACACACACACACACGCAGAGAGAGAGAGAGCCATAAACTAACAGCACACACACAAACACCCTGAAAAAATACATGCATAAACACATCAGGTGCACACATGCTCAGATGAATTCCATCACACACACAATATTAGGACACTCCAGGGAGGCAGTGCTGCAGTAAGCTAATATGCTAACACTGAAGGCTAACCAAGAGAGGAGGAGGAGGAGGAGGAGGAGGAGGAGGGAAATGAAAATGAGGAGGAGAATGGGGAGAAGAAGGAGGTGACATTTTGAAAAGGTGAATGGGATGATGTTGACATTTAGAGAAAAGTGAGATCAAGTGATCTAGATTCCATTTAGAAAACAGGGCGATTCAAACATGACAAAATACACTGCGTGTGTGTGTGTTTTACACACAGTTCATTATCAGTACTGACAGAAGAAAATGTAAAGCTACTGTTAATAAAGATCAAAAGCAAAGCAGCTGAGCTTTAAGACAGAGCCTGTTTAGTTTTATTAGGTAAATTATGTACAGCTGAAACATTACAAAAGAAAGAAACTAAAGGAAAAAAAAATATGATGATCTATAAGAAAAATGTCCATCTCTGCTTACTTTATCTAGTTGGATGATTTTAAAAATCTACTGTCTTATGCTGGGAAAGTTTTTTAATTTTTTCAGATTTTATTTATAGCACTTCAAACTAGGGATGTCAGGGAAGTCAGCTAGTGGTGCCGCTCATTTGTGATTATCGCTGGTAACGCCATACTGGTGATAGGACGACGTTGCTATGAGACATGGTGACCACCCTCCTTCATCCAACCAGGTTGCCTCAGGGAGTAAGTGGTTTTATTTTGAGCTGCAAAACCTCTTTAGCATTGTTAACTAGCACCCCTTGATGTACTGACACTGCTAATGGTGCTAACAGAGATGCTAAAGGGGGTTTGTGGGTGAAATTGAGCCACTTACTCACTGGGGCAACCCGGGGGGAGAATGGAGGTTGGGCACAATGTTTCCACAGCAATGCTGTTGGGTAAGGTCGCTGTTAACAGTGGTGAACGCTGAATGACTGGCGCCGTTAACTAATGTTAGTTTACACCTGACCCAGCTGATGAGCAATGCAAAACAGCCAAGGCTAGCTAACCAACAGTAGCAGAATTAACCTATACGCCAACATGTATAACCGGTCAACAATATTCTCAGTGGTTAACCAGTTAACCACTGACATCCCTACTTGGGACAAAGTTCTTTATTTGAAATGTAACATCAGAACATCAGATGAAAAAAAAGGAGATTCTTTTCCTATATATTTTCCTACTGCCACTGTATCTACACAATATCTCCTCATTTCACTACAAAAACCTAAATAAGGTGGCAGCTGGCTGGAGGGAGATCAGCAGGGAGTTGAAAGTTTCTGGTAAATGATCATTGCTAATAAGAATGTACCAGCTGTTAGCTATATTATGTGTCATTTCCAGTAAATATTACAATACAAAACATGTATTTTATATTTTAAAAGTACAAAAGTAAAAATACATAAAGTACTCGGCCATCTTTTGTTACATTACAGTAGAGCGCACAGCTGATAGGTGGCCATTGTGGTTTGTTTACATGATGTCACAGGAGTGCATGTTTAACAGATTCAGTGTGGACAGAGAGTGACAATTGCTTGCTGTTAGGACACTGTGTAAAATTCATATAAGGCATTTCCCATCAATAGATTTTTAAAAAATGTATCCCCGTCTGTCTGTGAGCTTCAGATTTCCCTCACTCGGTGGGCGGAGAAAAAAAATTACTTGGCACAATCATGTGTCACTGACATGCTGACATGAAAAATATTTTAGTTCAGTAAATGTCTACTATCAGTCAGTCTGGTGAAGGCAGTTCTGTCCTCTCAGCTCCTCAGGAGCTACTGCTGACACACGGCTGCTTCTGTGGACAGAGACACTGAGTGCAGGTCAGAGTCAGTGTGAATTTAAAACTACTGTCTCCATGGCAACTATAGTAACACTACCAATCGCATTTTGTGGGACATAACAAAATTCTCCATATACATGAGTGTCACACACCCAAGCAAAAATTAGGCTTAAAGGTTCAGTGTGTCAGATTTAGTGGCACCTAGGGGTGAGGTTGCAGAACTGAAACTGAAACTGAAATCTAAACCTGAATGCACCTATCTTGAGCCAGCATTTGGTTTGTCCATTCTGGGCTACTGTAGAAACATGGTGGTCCAACATGGCAATCTAGACATGGGGTTCATCCCAATACTGAATCTTGCATCCATGTTTCCCTCACTTGCGTCTTAGCTTCGCCCTCGTAGGACACGGGGGAGAGATGCGAGGATGGGATGCCAGGAGCGAAGAAACGGGGAAATACGACTTTAGAGAAATGAGAAATCCTTTTCTCTTAAGCGTCACATGAAGAGATTTGTAATGACGGCAGCAGCTGATTATGGCTGGATCAGCTGTCAGGAGGCTTGATTAACAGCTATAGAAACTTTTAGTGGAGTTTGTTGCTGCACACATATAATGTTATATACATATATAAAGATACCGATACAGTTATCACATAATGTCATATATACATATATAATGATAAAGACACAGATACAGTTATCAGTAGCAGTGCAGCAGTGTTTTCTCTCTGTTTAACAATCACCTGTACATGAACAACAACCTGCGCTCTGTATTTATAATCTGTCCTGTGTCCTGCTCAGAGTCACACAATGTGTTTATATGATTTTTTCATTAATTGCATCTGTAATTGTTGATATTCTGATTGTGAGTTCATTATTTAATAACCCAGAATATGATCATGGTGTCTTTGAACACTGGAAATAATTTATTAGGCCAAATGTTTCAGGGAAATCAGGAGGATTGCCCTCAGGAACCAATGTGGCAAATACTGCTAAAGCAGCCATTGTTGTTAACGGTCTTTTCTGCACCACTTTGCGCATGCTTTTATATCCGCTCATCCTATTGCAGACACGTGGGTGTGTTAATTGTTCATCAGTGTTAATTGTTCATGTGTCTCTGATGTGCACATCACTCTGAGGACTAATTGTTTTCACATTTATTTATTATAATAAATATAACAGTTTCCCAGCATCACCTCTAAGTGTCGCCAAAGGATAAACAGCTGTAGAAACATGCGTATGCCAGCCATGAAGTTGGCGTGAGGCACCGCACATTTCCACGGTCATTTCACTCTTGATACATCTGAACTTTATCGTGGAAAAGGACGTACGCCACGTTTTTGTGCGTACGCACCCTTTGTACATGAGGCCCCAGCTCCCTATGTAGATATAAACTACTCATTCCAAGGTAACGAAAACACAATGATTCTTATTTTCAGGTGATTATACACTAAAGAAAAAATACTTCAAAACATACTTTATTATTATATTTTATTCTATTTCTGACAAGACGCTTTTGAGACCTACATCATCGTCTCTCACACACAGGATGTGCGCGCAACAGGGCAGCAAAACGCTGGATGGAGTTTTGTGCCCCCAGTCTCGAGTCCCTTGTATGAGAGCATCGGATTTGTTATCTTTTCTTTATATAATTTATTAACGTTAACTTTTTGCCATGTCTTTCTGTTGTGTTGTGGGATGCCAAAACAGATCTAGTAAAAACAAAGAACTTAAATTTTACCAGATTCCAAAGGGCAAAAGACCCTTCAATGCTAACCGGAGAAGATTGTTAGAAGACTGATTGTTGACTGATATTGTTAGCCACCTAACAGTCAAAGTCAAGTAAGCTCAGAGTTGGATATTGTTAGATAGCTAGCTAACGTTACTTACCCTGCCATGCATGTGCAATTCGCGGTCAAGATGAAGTTCCTGGGTTTGTTTATAACAACCCATGCCTGGTACATGGCGGTTTTGTGTCCCTGTCGTTGGCTAGGAAGTACTTCTGCTTTCAGGACACAAAATACTTCATTCAGATCACTGTACATGACGTCCTGGACATGACCACAGACAACATAGTTACATGCTTCCAGAGACATGTAAGCACGCAGCTTTTCTTTGGTATAAACGCTAGGTTTTTCAATCAGATATGCATAAATATCTGGCTACTGGATCGTGGGCCATTTGGTTGGATTGTCCACCCATTCCTTTGAATCCCTCGAATATGGATCGGGAAGTCTTTCGCCGTTGGCCAACATTAATTTGTTCAAAATATTCCTGATCCTTGGGATTGAGTTACTTCACATATCTCTCCAGCTCTGCCATGTTTACTGCTGCCCTGTTGCGCGCGCATATCGAGTCACGTGATCACTATTTACCAACACTCAAGGGGTCTATATATCCCCCTAAATCCTACACACTGGACCTTTAAGTCAACCCACCACAACCCATGCAGCTGTTTTCCATCTTCTTAATCGTGTCTATAAAGCTGAAACTGGCTCCGTTGTTTTACCTACTTATTACCTTCTATTTGAACAAATCACAGATTCTAGGGCTGGGCGATAAATCGATTTTATCGATTAATTCGAATTTGTAGTTTAGGCTGATTTGTTTTAATGAAAATCGAGTTTCTATTTAAAATCCGCCACCGCCGCTCCACGCTGGGCTCCCGTAGTTCAGAGTGGCCTCACCCCCACCCCTGCACGCTTGATACACAAACAACATGGCAGCGAGTGGGGAAGAACTCGTTCTCAAGAAAGGGAATGAGTTCTTCCCCGCTTTTGTGTGCACATCTGTTTGTGTGTGTGTGTGTGTGTGTGTGCGCGCTTCAGGGCCGAACTCTGCCGTGCGCGACACAGAGAGCAGAGAAGGATTTTAGATGTGCACCGTGTAGGGACATAAATGACATGCCGTTGTGTAAATAAGATGAATAAGTGTTACCAATGCCAAGCTGGCAGACCCCCGAAACGTAGTAAAGACCATTAGCTCCTTTAGCTTGTGTTAGCTCGTTGTGGCAACAACACATAAACAACGGGACTTCGTCTGCGTTAAAGAATGGCACTTTATTTTCAGCACTGCAGAGATAGTGCACAGCCTCTCTCATCAGTGTCTGACTTTTACATAGAGGGAAATAACTCAAAACTGCAGAACTGCGTAGGCTTCTTCACTGTGGCTGCTCGATGTAAACAACATAGCACATGCCTCACTTTCTTTCTGGGGCGCATCTGTCTGACGTCACACACCACACCTGGCGCACTAACGTCTCATACCTCCTACATCAACTACACACATACACAGCTCCACACACACACACACACACACACACACACAAGCCACACACATCAGGCTCAGCCTGTAACATAAGGCTGTTTAGTTTGTTTAATAAAAGGACAAGGTATAGACCTGTTCTATAGGAAAGGTAACCTTAAATGACTTCTGTTGTGATCCAATATGATGGTAGGGGAAACACTGCCGTATGATAAGAAAGGGGTCCGGTGGAAAGCGATCATAGATGCAGTCGCAATGTATATTGCAAGAGATATATAGTCCATATATAGGCTACTGTGGAAAAGCTGTGGTTTATTCACATGCTGAAAGTTTTAGACCCCAGATATGTGCTACCAGGCCACAAATTTATTTTTTTTTTTTAACTAGGAGGGGAAAAAATCGATTTAAATCGTGAATCGGATTTTTTGTGAAAAAATCTGAGATTTTTTTTTAGGCCATATCGCCCAGCCCTAACAGATTCAGATGAAAAAGTGTCTGCAAACATGTTGGGAATATCCAGCTGTTCAAGTATGAGTGGCCCACAGTAGCTGAATCCACCTGGGAGTGTCCACACTGACCACTTAATGCCTCTTCCTGAGGTTGAATGAAAAAAGAAAAGGATTGAAATAGCGGTTACATCTCTGTCTCTCTCTGTCAGGCTGATTGGTTGTGGGAACAGAAAACAATCATACATTATTCAGCTGAATAACTCGCTGCAACCTGCACACCGGAAAATGACAACTCTCTCTCTCTCTCTCCCTCCCTTTTCTCTCAGCAGTTATAACATTACTCTCTCTACCAACTCCCCCTCTTCCCCTTTGTCATCTGTTTCCTCCTTCCCTCCCTCTGAGTCGTCATTCTCTTTCATCCTGTATCTTTTTGGGAGAGAGGGTTAGTCTCTCTCTCTCTGTTAAATCATTCATTGAGTTGTGGTGGGCGGCTGCCTCCCTGTCTCCTGCTGAGCCTGCAGAGAGGAGGGGGGAGGATGAAGTGATGACAGGATGACAGGGGGAGGAAGAGAGGACTGAACAGAAAGAAGAGGAGAGAGGAGTAAAGGCCAATTTGCACTGAAAGTGAGGCTTTGTTTCAGTTGTAAAGTTCCATTTTAGACAAAGTTTCGGTCCAAACTGACGCCATCCTCATAAACTCCTACATTTCAAGTGTCAAGTTTTTAATCACACTAATCTACTTTCCACAGTTAAAAAGTCATGTAGCCATGGGACAACAGACAACAGGCCCCTGGGCATTGACATGCAGGAGGACCCCCCACCCTTTCTTCATAGGAGCAAGACACAAAGATTTTGTGGTGGTTTTGTCAGTTGTGCTGTTGTTGTTGTTGTTGTTGTTGCTGTTTTGTGTCTCTTTGTAGTCATTTTGAGGGGGTTTTTTGGGTCATTTTGTGTCTTATTTTGGTAGTTTAATGTCTTCTTTTTGGTTTTGTGTCTATGGTTAATTTGTGTCTTTTGTAGTTGTTTTGTGTCTCTTTAAAGTAATTTTGTGTCCTATTCAGTTATTTTTCATGTCTTTGTGATCTTTTTTGGACATTTTGTGTCTCTTTGAAGTTTATTTGTGTGTCTTTGTAGTAGTTTTGTATCTTGGGGGCATTTTGTGTCTCTTGGAGGTAATTTTATTGTTTTGTGTATCCTTTGTGAATGATTTGTCTCTCTATGTCGTAATTTTGTGTTCTTTAGTCATTTTTCACCTCTTTGTCGTAATTCCATGTCTTCTTTTGGTCAATTTGTCGACCTATTTGTTCTATTTGAGATAAATTTGTCTTTTTGTCTCTTTGTAGTCGCTCTGTGTCTCTTTAAAGTAATTTTGTGCCTTTGAAGCCATTTGTTGTCTCTTTATGGTAATTTTGTGTCTTGGACTGGGAAAGTTTCATGGAGGCTGCAAGATGGCACCAGTGTGTACGGCACGCCGTCTGTTGCTCCCACTTTTGTCTGTGTTTTTAGTGTTTTTAAGCCTTGACACTTCTCAGATCGAGTCTCTGCTGGTATATGATCGCCAGACCCTTTTGGATTTACGACAAAATATCAGTGATCTAAGTGCCTTTAATCATGGTGGACAGAAAACTTTACCCCCGCTCCTGTCGGAAATCCCGACTCACCTTCTCCGGGCCTCGGCGCTGCCTTCCCGGCAGAGGCGTCCTCGTCGCCGCGGTAAACGGAGCGGTTGGATGGTAAAATTAAGGATCTGCCTGGCACGCTCCTCGTATGACTCCCGGACTGTACAGGGATAATCGCATCCCTTCACAGTGCCCCGGCGCTTCCTGGATCCCATTGACAGCTGTCTGGTACCTGTCACCGGCTTGGATGACGTAAGGCTATTCCGACTGCGTTACCCACTCCCCGCCCGGCACCGCCAGCGTGGGATTAATCTCCACAACCTGAGGACACCGCTTTGTGTGCAGCGATCTGCTGGACCACAGGCTCCAGCTCCGACCAGAATTGGCCTGGTTAACGCCAGATCGCTGGCAAACAAAACTTTTATCTTGAGGGAGTTATTCAACTCCCGCGATTTGGATTTCCTCTGTGTAATGGAGACGTGGATCAACGCTGGTGAGCGCAGCCCTCTTGTTGAACTTTTACCGGCCGATTGCTCTTATTTTAACTCCCCGTGGGCACTGGGCCGAGGTGGAGGAACGGCGACTGTTTTTAAAGGAAATTTTAATTGCAAACAGCGTCCTGCATCTTTCTCCAGTTTTGAGCTGACTGTTTTCGAGGTTGGTCGCTCAGACCCGGTGCTCTGTGCCGTCATTTACCGACCCCCATGACCCCCATGATGAGTTCATCAGTGACTTTTCAAACTTCCTTGCGGGAGTGATGCCCAACTATGATCGTGTCCTTCTTGTCGGCATTTTTTAATCTCCATGTCTGCTGTCCTGATAAGCCTATGGTGAAGGACTTTTTAAACGTCGTGGACTCTTTTGGTTTGAAGCAGTGTGTGTCTGGTCCCACACACGAGCATGGGCATACATTAGACTTGGTTTTCTCTTATAATCTGACTGTGTCCAGCTTGGAGATTGGTGATTGTGTGTTTTCTGACCATGCACCAGTTTTATTTAGTGTTGATCTCTCCTGTGCGGCAGCTGAATACCGCGCTCCTGTCAGGCTCTGTCGGGCTTTTAACCCCTTCACTGCCGGCAATTTCTCTGCTGCCTTCTCTGCTGTCTGTGTCCGCCCCGATTCAGCCTCTGCTGATACGGAGCTCTGCTCCTGGTTTAACTCCTCCTGCCTTTCTATAATGGACTCTGTGGCTCCTCTAAAACCCAGGCAGTCTAAGGCTAGACGTGAACCCTGGTTCAATGACAGAACCCGTGCAGCCAGACGGGAATGTCGCAGAGCCGAACGCAGGTGGAAGAAGGACAAGCTGCAGGTTTCATTTCAAATTTTAAAGGACCGCTGGTGCTCTTATCAAAATATTGTCAAAGAGTCCAAAAGAGAGTATCTGTCAAACATTATCACAGAAAACTGTAAGAACCCTCATGTACTGTTCAGAACAATTGACTCTGTTTTGAATGTCCCACAGCCTGTATGTTTGGAAACATCCATTGATGTGTGTAATAGTTTTCTGCACTTTTTTCATTGATAAGGTTGTGTCCACAAGAGCTCTCATTTCTCCACCCACCTTTGACCCCACTGTCTCT
Organism: Epinephelus lanceolatus; assembly: GCF_041903045.1. NCBI lineage: Eukaryota > Metazoa > Chordata > Actinopteri > Perciformes > Serranidae > Epinephelus > Epinephelus lanceolatus. Next base: position 5,862,521 of record NC_135753.1, on the reverse strand, counting down.
GTTTCTTGCCCAGCTGTGTTCAACAGATTTGAACCTGTGACTCTGTCACTGTTAGAGGATGTGGTGGCCCATATTAAACCATCAGGTTCCCCCTTGTGATGTGGTCCCTCCCCACTTCTTTAAAGAAGTTTTCTCTACTATTGGGCAGTCGGTTCTGACCATCTTAAATAGCAGCCTGTCCTCTGGTGTTGTCCCAGTAAGCTTCAAACATGCTGTAGTACAACCTTTGCTGAAGAAGCCTGGCTTAGATAGCACTGTTTTAGCAAATTTCAGGCCCATCTCCAAGTTGCCTTTTATTTCTAAAATCCTGGAGAAAATTGTCTATGCACAACTAAAAACTTTCCTTGATGAATGCAATATTATGGAGGTTTTTCAGTCTGGTTTTAAAACTTTGCATGGCACAGAAACTGCCCTTTTAAAAGTTTTTAATGACATTTTAACGGCAAATGACAGTGGCAACTACGTTGTTCTTGTCCTGCTCGACTTGACCGCTGCCTTTGACACTGTAGACCACAACATTTTGTTAAAATGTCTGCAGCAGCTAGTGGGCATTGGTGGTAGCACCCTGGACTGGTTCAGGTCCTACTTAGCCGACAGGACTACGTGTGTTGGTCTTGGTGCGTGTGAATCTTCCTCTGCTCTGCTTTTATATGGGGTCCCACAGGGTTCAATTTTAGGACCCCTGCTTTTCTCCCTGTATATGCTTCCCCTAGGGTCTATCCTCAGAAAGCATGGTGTCGCTTTTCATTGCTATGCTGATGACAGCCAGATATATGTCCCTCTGAGTAAAAGCGATGCCTTTTCCCTCAAACGCCTGCTGTCATGTCTTGAAGATATCAAAGCCTGGATGGCCCTAAACTTTTTAAATTTTAATGAGAAAAAAACAGAAGTGATGGTGTTTGGCCCCAGCGGCTCCTGTGTTTCCTCCCCTGTTGATCTGGGTCCTTTGGCAGTTTATGCAAAGTCTACTGTTACTAACTTGGGTTTTAAGATGGACAGTGATTTTAAATTGGACTGCCAAATTAGTGCAGTTGTAAAGTTGAGTTTCTTTCACCTCAGGCAGCTTGCGAAGGTGAAGCCTTTTCTTGCACATCAGCACTTTGAAGCAGTAATCCATGCCTTCATTACATCTTGGCTGGATTACTGCAATGCACTTTATTTTGGAGTTAGCCAGTCCTCCCTTGCACGTCTCCAGTTAGTCCAGAATGCTGCCGCTCGTCTGCTAACTGGAGTACGAATGAGAGAGCACATTACACCCATCCTGGCCTCCCTCCACTGACTGCCTGTGCACTTTAGAGTTCATTTTAAGATTGTTACGACTGTTGTCGTAATTTATTTTGTTTGCGTGTGTTTTGCTGCATGTGTTCTCTGTGCGTGTTCTCTGTGTTTTTCTGTATGCAAATAGGTGTGTGCCATAGCCCGGCGAGGATTGGTGAATTTGATCGGTGCTCATTCCTGATTGGCTGCCGCCAAGGGGGGTCAGGTTTTTAAAGGACAAAGATGGCAGTTGCTGCGAGCTAGCAGGCAGACCTCACCTTCCTCCTCTCCCAACCGGCCACACATATTGTTGTTGCAGTAAATCATTATTGTTAAAGACTGTTAAATCGTAGGGGTGGACCGCCAGTTGTGTTACCAACCCTTTTTCTCCTGTTTATTTAGTTAGGGAGGTAAGCTTTTTGTCATTTGTTTTTTTTATTGTTTGGTTAGGTTATTTACTTACCCCATGGGCAGGTTTGTTTTTGTTTGTTATTTTGGCCTTAGTCCACCCTGAAGTTACTATTTCAGTTAATTCTGTTATTTAAATATTGTAAATAAATTCGCACTATTGATCGTTCCATACGTCTTTTTCATTGTGGCTACTTGGGACTTGGGGAAGGGCTGGGCATAACAAAGATCCTTTTATTTGTTTTTAAATCTTTAAATGGCCGCCCTACCTCTCTGAGCTTCTTCACCCCTACGCCCCTGCCCGGTGCCTCAGGTCAGCTGATCAGCTGCTCCTTGAGGTACCGAGGTCCAAGCGAACGCTTAGAGGAGACCATGCATTCTCCGTTGCTGCTCCAAAAATGTGGAATAATCTACCTCTGGACATCAGACAGGCCTCCTCACTGTCTGTTTTTAAAACCCACCTTAAAACCCACTTTTACTCACTAGCTTTTAACCCAGCATGAGACCTCGCTCTGTTTTTATTTGTTTGTTGTTGTTTTTATTGTTTTTTGTTTTAACTGCTTTTTATTATCTCACTGTTTTGTTGTTTTATGACCTCCTATGTACAGCACTTTGTTTCAGCTGTGGTTGTTTTAAAGCGCTTTATAAATAAAGTTGAGTTGAGTTGAATTGAGTTTTTGGTTGTTTTGTGTTTCTGCATATTAGCATTGTGTCTCATTGAGGTAATTTTTAGTCTCCTTTGTTTGTTTTTGTCACTTTGTGATTGATTTCGGCCTGTTTGTGGTAATTTTGTGTTTTTGTCAGTTTATGTCTTCCTGTAGTTACTTTGCATCTTCAAGGTACTATTTCTCTTGAGGTAATTTAGTCTTTTTTTGTTTTGTTGTTGTTTTGCATCTCTTTGTAGTCATTTGGTCTCTCTTTACAAAAATGTTGTGTCTGTCCCAACCCTATTTTCTGTCTCCCTGTGGTCATTTTGTGTCTCTTTGGCTGTTTTGTGCCTCTCTCTATAGTAGTTTTGTGTCTCTTTGAGGTAATTTTTTTGACACTTTCTTTTTTGTGTTTTTTTGTTTTGTGTCTCATGTGGTTGCTTTGTATTTCTTTATGGTTATTTTGTGTCTTTTTTAGTGGGTTGTTTTGCGTCTGTGGTTCATTTTTGTCTATTTGTAGTCATTTTGTGTCCATTTTAGTTGTCTTGCGTCTCTTTGTAGTATTTGTGCATCTGTTTAAGGGCATTTTGCCTCTTTTTCTGCTCAGTGTCTGTGGTTCCTTTGTGTCTTTTATCATCTCTTTAAGGTAATCTTGTGTTTTTTTTTTGTCATTTTGTGTCTTCTTGTGGTTGTTTTGTGATCTCTGTATCAATTTTGTCTCTTTAAGATAATTTTTTTGTTACTTTGAGGTAATTTTGTAGCATTAGGCTACCCCAACCCTGAATGTGATGCGTGTGATGCATGTGTTCGTAGCGGCAAAGAACTTTATGAACAATCCATGTAGCACAATCACTGATGTAGTACTCAGGGTTGGGGTATGAGGGGAAAGCAATGCTGTGTGTGGCCCATCCATTGCAGACAAATCTAAAACTTGTTTTCATTTCAACACAGTTTAATTTGGAAACTTTGAAGCTACACAATGACAGTAAGAAACACAAAACAGGGCAGGGATAGATGCATGACCCAAAACATTGAGCCCCTCCTGACTTCTTTTTAGCAGTTCGATGAGATGAATCTTTAAAAAGCGAGTGACTGAGAGAGTTTATAGTGGAAAAGTTAGTCCCCCCCATGTCTCTCAGGGGAGTCATGAGGAGGAGGGCGCGTCAACTTGACTGACAGCTCTATCGGCTTATCAAATTAGTGCCGGCCTGGTTGCAGCTGACAGCGTTACCGACCAATAAATGCAGATTTGTGGGGAATCATAGCGAGCCATCAGCTTTGATTTGCTGCTACATGAGATGTTTATGGAGCAGGAGAGAGGGCGAGAGACCATCGGGAGGCTGGGGAGAGAGAGAGAAAGAGAGAGAGAGGGGCACTTTGTTTTCTCTCTCTATCCATCACTCCCTCATTCGATTAACTTTAGAAGTACTTTGGAGAAGAAAATATATTTGAGAGGCAGCAGTTTCCGGCAGCTTTAGTGGGTTTCAGATCAATTTACAGCCATAATGCACATTATGGTTTGTTTGGAGATGAGACACACATCATCCACACTGGACTTTCCACTTATAAAGTCAAGACTTAGAGATAAACAGCACTTGAAAATACTTGACCGGGCCCTTGTTCCTGGGGGAAATTGCTGTGCAGAAGTTGCAATACAAAATGGGATGAGTGTTGGGCAGCTGTTCTAAATTTGAAAAAAATCCCTCACTGTGTTTTTGAGACATGGCATTCAAGAGATACAAGGTCACACTGACCTTGACCTTTGACCAGCAAATTGAAATCAATTCATTGTTGAGTTCAAGTGGATGTTCTCGTGCCACATTTGAAAAAATTCCCTCAAGGTGATCTTGAGATATGGCGTTCACAAAAATTAGACTGCTGCAAGGTCACAGTGACCTTTGACCACCAAAAAACTAATCATTTCATTCTTCAGTTCAAGTGGACAGTTACACCAAATTTTAAAAATATTCCCTCAAGGAATTCTTAAAAAAAAATTCTTCACAAATGATTTTGCAAATTCCTGTGAGATGGGACATCAGTGACTTACCTGTAATTACCAGTAAGTAAAGGTCAAAAGTTTGACCTTTGAAATGTCAGAACTCCTACACCATAAGTCCACTTTACAAGAAATTTGGTGTAATCCATCTATACCTACTCTACAAATTTGACAAAAGAACCATTAACGGGATAGTGCACCCAAAATGAAAATTCAGCCATTATCTACTCACCCATATGCCGAGACATATGGGTGAGTAGATAATGGCTGAATTTTCATTTTTGGGTGCACTATCATTTTATGGTTCATCTGACTAGATGTTCCACCATTTTAAATTTTTTTGAAAAGCAGATTTTTCACATCACCTTCTACACCGTTGGTCCGACTTGTGCCAATTTGTCTGTGGAACGTTACTGGACAAACTTTGTCAAAAGTTATCAAAAGCTTGTTGATATCTCATCGTGTTTTGAAGATACTGACAAATGAACTTGGGGCAGGGCTTAGCGCATACATAGACCTAACTCCATAACTGATGCACCAATCATTACAAACAGGATATGTTGACATGAATACCTGAAACATATCCTGAAAGTTTCATTTAAATCTACCACTAGGGGACACTACAAATGCAAAAAATAGGCACTGGATAACACAAATTGGACTATGAAATGGAAATTGTTTGTCCAATCATCACAAAACTTGCAGGATATGTTTATAATGTTGAGCAAAGTGTGTTTATTTATTTTGAAATCAATCAATCAGGAGTGCACATGATATAGCTAGCTCCACAACTGTGGGGTCAATCATCACAAAACATGTAGAAAATGTCCACATAAGTACCTGAAACATACCCTGAGAGTTTCATTCAAATCCATCTCTAGGGGGCAGTATAAATGCAAAAAAGAAAAAAGAAAAAAGAAAAAAAAAACCTGATGTGGCATAACATAAATCCAATTACAAATCAGATATTGTTTGTCTAATCATTACAAAATTCACAGGGTATGTTTTATAACAATGTTGAACCTTGTGTGTAAAATCATTTTGAAATGGCTCTATAGAGGACGCTAGCAATTCCAAAAGTGTGCGTTGACCTGGTGCAAAATTTGGCCATACATCAGTAACAGTTTGTCCGACTATCACCAAACTATCACGATATTTTTAACTAAGCAATGGAACCATGTCCCCAAAATGTTTTCACAATTGAGAAATAGGAGGCAACAGTGTTGCCAAAGAAGTGCCTGGACTGGTAGATTTTGGTTGTAGATGAATAACATCAATGCTTTCAACTTGTAATGGTCTGTGATGTTTTTATAGATGTTTACACTCATCCCATTTTGTATTGCAACTGCTGCAAAGCAATTTCCCTTTGGATAAAGTTATATCATATTAAATGTATGATAACCCCGATTATAAAACAACACCTTTTTGTCACACTCGTTTTTGGATCAAAAAATGTTGTTATCATAAGAGTGCTTTTATTTCCATTTAAAAGAAAAGATCAATAATAAAACAACACTTTTTTAATGTAATAATGGAAATTTTCTTGCTGTAAACTGCTATCAGTGGCATTAAAGATGAAGGGTTTACTGAACAATTTACCATGTACATAAACATTCAGAACTTTAGTTTTGTTTTCCTCAGGGACTATTTGCTGCAATCCACTGATGTACACCACTAATTACTTTAAACAAGGAGTAACCATTGCAACTGCCCATCAGCTGACAGCAATAGCTGTACTAACGCATGATGAAATGAACATTTATCAAACCCTGTTGATAAAGCAGGTTATTTTATTTCTCTCTGCTCCATTGTTTCTTCATTTTATGGGTCAAAACAAAGCTTTATTTACAAGTGGTAATGTCTTTTTGTGAATGGCACCTGTTGTAAGAGGCAGGTATAAACATTAACTTTAAATATTTATATTCAACACAAAACATGCATAAAATCATTTAGAAAAATAAAAGGGGAAAAGGGACCATAAAGATGTCTGCATGCACAAATACAAAGAATAAAAAAATTCATTTTAAAAAAGTTGTTTAATATGGATGTTTATAATACCTTATCCAACATATCATATCATAAACTGTAAAAAATAAAAGAGTGTAAACTGTGTTTGGGTGGGTTTATACTCCATTCTGATAAATGTCTGCTGCTCTTGTAAAAAATAAAGCCAGTAAAGTTAAAGCTCCTCTGGGGGGAGCGTCAAACCTCTCAGCTCAGATTCAAAATAAACTTTATTGTCCATCAGCTGGTCAATCAATAACACCAGTTTTTAAAAGATGATTGGTTTAAGATGATACAGATATTGAAGTGAGTGCCTGTGTTAGTGCCGTCTGACCGCTAGTTTCTGTTTCAAACAGTCGCAGCTTTCTCGTCAGCCTTTTGGATCTAGTCAATGCTGTTAGCAACATTTAATATGCTGACTAATGACAGCAGATGGAGAGCAACGATCAATCACAACAGATTAAAGAGAGAAAGAGAGAGAGAGAGTGAGAGAGAGAGCCGGTGTTGTGTAAAGGGTGAAGAAGTCAACAGGGAATAAATGTTCTGTTTGTCTTCTAAAAATGAATAAAAGCTCATTTAATTGCTAAACGTTGGGGAAATAATAAAACAAATCTGAGTTCTCTATCTGATCAACATCTGATCCAAATGGATGTTTTTTACTTTTTCTGTGTAGCATAATTCAGCAATATGAACAGCTGGTGGATGGAAATACTCTGATTCATTTAGCTCTGCAGTTCAACACATCTCTTCATTCTCTTCCTAGGTCATCTCTTTTGCCTCATTTTGACACTTCGGGCATCTGCAAAGACACAATCTGGTAACATACAAATCGTGATGACTAGACTGACTGACTGATTATGGCTAACCACCTAAGATGTCCCAAAGTGTGGAAAAACTTCATTAAGTCAACCAAACAACTGCAACATCAAATGTTTGTTGGACAAAACTTACAACAAGGGTGCTTATATATGTATCTACCTTCTATCATGTTCAATGTGACAAGTTGTCAAATGTGACAAGGTCCAAAGGCTCTTAGACACCAGATTAGCACTTTGTTGTCTCCCCTACTTTGTTGTCTCCAAAACTGCTTTTTATCATCTTAGAAATATTTCTAAAGTGAGATCCTTCCTTACACTCTCAGATTCTGAAAAGTTGGTTCATGCATTTGTTTCCAGTCGGCTTGATTATTGTAATGCACTTTTTGCTTCACTAGCAAAGCAATCACTCACTAAACTTCAACTTATTCAGAACACTGCAACCAGAGCACTAACCAGAACCAAAAGATATGAACACATCTCTCCTATTCTGGCTTCTCTTCACTGGCTTCCTATAAAACAAAGAATTGATTTTAAAATTTTACTTATTGTTTTTATAGCCATGAATGGCCTAGCACCATCTTACATCTCTGACATGCTCACTGAATATATATCAGAAAAACCCCTGAGATCATAAAGTAAAGGTTTCCTCATTATACACAGAATTCATTCTAAATCAGCTCAAAGAGCCTTCAGTCATTTCAGACCTACTCTCTGGAATTCTTTACCACATGATCTCAGGTCTGCTGCAACAATATCTTCTTTTAAAAGCAAACTAAAAACATATCTTTTTTTCACAAGCTTTTAATCAGGTTTAGTGTTTGTATTAAAAGCTTTGTCTTCTAACATTTTATATATTGTCCTATTTTATATGTATAAAATGTTCTTGTTTATTTTTATCTTATATGTTTTATATATGTATTGCCTATGAAATGGTATGTTCTTGGCATGTATGATTTTATCTGTTTTGCAGTTTTAAGCACATTGAGTTTACGCTTGTCGTATGAAATGTGCTATATAAATAAACTTGACTTGAAGTTGTATGAAAATTAGTTCATTTATTTATTTAACACACAGTTTCTTGGCTGTATCAGAGTTAGCTGTGAACTAATTTACATCTGCAGTCCCTGGACAGGAAACAGAGAATAACATCTGTTAAGAAAATGAACACTGTAGTATAAAAACACAGTTATAAGATAAAACATATTCACTACACAATAACGACATAAGCAACAATGACAAGATTCCACAAAGGCACATCAAGTGGCTGTGTTTATGCCTAACTGTAAAATGATTGGGTTGATTTTAGCCCTGATTTTATCTTAAATGTAAAATCAGTAAAGCTGCTGACACATAAATGCCGAGCTGCAGACCAGTTTCAGAACAAACAACAAAACCGGTTGTGATTTAGTGACTTGTTGCTGATTTTCTAGCAAGGATAGTGCCATGAAAAGCGACACACTACTTATAATTGTGCCACAAAATATGTATTTTAAGCCCAAACATGATTTTTTCCTAACAATAACTAAGTGGTTTTTGTACCTAAACCTCAGCACACGTTGAACCAAGCATGGTTGTAATGTTAAGTTTCAATGTATCTGTTACACAATAATGTGTAAATGTAACGGATCTGTGGTTTGCTGAAACATTTAATGCCAACATTTTTTCTGGCGACTGGGTTGTGGTGTTACACTGTATTCTGTGACCCCTAACAGTGCAACAATTATTTCACCTTAAGCTGAAGGATCTGACACACCAAGCCAACGCTGGGCCATAGGGAAGTGTTGTCCCAGTTTTTGTAATGCGTCCCGCACTTTTGCCCCTCTTTAGCTTTATTTTTTTTTTTGGACTGATTCATCATGTTAAATCAGTGTCAGTGACAGCAGAGCCCATTGGTGAATGACATCACTCTGATTGGCAGTTCAGCTCAGCGCATGAGAAGTAGAAAGTAAACTAACAGCTAAAGTCAAGAGGGAGTGAGACCAAAAACAAACTTGCTCCATAAGGTAAGATTATTTTTCTTAAGTCATTGAGCTCTCTGGCAGAAACGTTTCCTGATGGTTTGTGTCATTGTTCACTGGCACACAGTAAATATGCTCTGTTCTTTCAACATTTGATTGTGCTGTTAATGTGCTAACTGGCTAACTAGTGTCTAGATGGTCTTCCAGTTTTCCTTTTAGACTGATAATTACAGATTTCCTCTCTCTGCTGGTGTGGAGAGTTATTTCCTCTCATGCATGTGCAGCACGAACATGCTGGTTGGCTGTTGGCTGTAGTCTTTGTGGTGTGTTGAAGTTCAACTTTGTTGCCGAGACACAGGCAACGTGAGGCAACGCAACAGTCAGCTTTCATTGTTGCTAGTTCTCTGATGTCAGATTGTGTCTGGGCCTTAACATTCAGTTAATCAGGCAAAACAATCAGACGTTTATTGAGTGAGTATGTATTGAATGATAAAGTAAAGAATGAATAGAATGTCCAATTATTTTTAACTTCTGTACTTAAAAAATGAGTCAGGAGAGGGTTAATGAATGTCACAAAGCGGTGACTAAATATGTGATGAAAATCTTACGGCCAGGACATATGGCGTGTCTACTGCCTGGAGAACACAAGACCAGGTGCTGGCTGCTACCCTTGTGCAAACTTGTAAGGGCATGGAGATAGGTTGCGCTTGACATTGGTAAGCGACTATAACAGACTACTTACCAGAAATTCAGAATTTGAAGCCGATCTTGAGGCATAGTTTTTTGATGTGTGTCTTAAAATAAAGTCATAGTATAGTCAGCAGGACACATGTAAAGCTCTGAATAGCCCTGCGCTAAAAGGATTAACTCCTCCTCCATATTTACCATATATTTATAGAAGAAAGGGAAGATATTGGACTACTGTGATTGGTTGTTTCTCATCGCAAGACAAGCAATGCACATTGCTGTGCCTCAAAACTCAGACTTTGTTCATCTCAGGGCGCAGCCGCTTTTGAGTGCACCTTCTGCATGTCTACATTGGAAACAATGGATTTGAGGTCACAAAAAGCAGCACATGTCCGAGCTCTAACACCCCTCTAGCACAGTAGAATCTCTGTGAGTTTTTTTGATACTGAGGGAAATGAAAACATATTCATCTTTACTGAGAGATGTTATAATTTCCCACCAAACAAACAACCTGAACAGATTCAATAAGATTCATATTTGATTAAATGCTACTGAAAACTTTTCCTAATAGTACTCTCACTGTTGGTTTGAGATTTGTTGACAGGAACAAAAATATAGAATAACAGAAATGCAAGAGCTCTTGCATCTTGTTCTGAAGTAGGGAGATTTACAGTGTGTGTTTGAGACAGGAAGAAGAATGATAAAGTGTGTACATAAAGAGACAGAATCTGTGTGTGTAGCTATGTGTGTGTGTGTGTGTGTGTGTGTGTGTGTGTGTGTGTGTGTGTGTGTGAAGCTAGAGAGGAAACATGTGTGTAAAACAGAGAGACAAAGAGACAGAGGGGGGAGGGATTGAGGGAGATTTGGGAGGAAAAAGGTGCAATGCAGGTATTTTATGCGCCACTAATTTAAGAACTGATAACTGTAATTAACTCTCTCTCTCTCTCTTTCTCTATCATTAAGCTGTGATGAAAACAATGGAAGTGTGAGAGGTGTGTGTGTGTAAGGAGAGTTTGAGGAGCATCAGCAGAGGAAGTGACAAAGGGAGAGACAGAGAGGGGGAGGTTTCGGGAGAAAAAAGGTGCATTGCAGGTATTTTGTGCAGCACTAATTTAAGACCTCAGAACTTTGATTGAGGACAAAAGTATGTGGACACTTGGACATACACCAACATGTGATTGTGACACCATGTTCATTAATGTGCTGCTCTAACAACCTCCACAACCTGCTGCAGACATTTTAACTCATTCAGAGAGCAGAGCATCGGTGAGGTCAAACACTGATGAGGTCTAGTTCATCCCAGAGGTGTTGACTGGGTTGAGGTCAAGTTCTTCCACACCAAACTGGGGAAGCCATATCTTTATGGAGCTGATTTTTGCACAGGGAGGTGTGATGTTGAGACAAAAAGTGTGACACTACATCATACAATGTGTGGACAGGGAAAAGTCCAACGAGTTTTCCTCCCATTAAGCCTCCTAAAGACTGTGAGATTTTAGCAGTCTTGTAAGTTAAGTGCAGCTACACTGTGTGTCATGGATCTGATAAACTTGGGTACGACATCAAGTTTGATGTAGACAGACTGTACGATGACAGCACCTACTGAATCACAGGCTACGTCATGCTATGCAATAGTTTACTATTCTGAGTGTGCAAGGATGCTGCACAGGTTATTACTTCTCCAACTGTGAAGCACAACATAGAGGGCCACATTATTAAATAACCCAAAGTTTTGTGGGCACTATATACTGCAGTGTGTCTGTGTATGTGTTTGCTAGCTGCTAGGTTGCTCAAGCAGCAGCTGCAACTCTGCAACTATTTCCTTCCATGCTTCGGCCCTCTTTACACGATCATGGTGACAGCTGGAGGACACATCATACAGGCAAGGCTTCTGCTGCCACAACTCCACAAGCTTTTACTCCCACATATTTCTTTTTTTTGCCTCCATGGCGGGCTGCCATCCATTGGTTTGTTTGGGTTTAACGCCAGTGCATCATTTCATGCTGCATTTCTATTAGTTGGTTAGTACATGTAGGTTGCAGCAGCAGTCAAGCAGTGAGAAGAAAAAGGCACAAAATGTATGAAACATCCAAAAAATCAAAATCGTTTTGTGTAGAAGATTTATTTTATTCTTATCCAGTTAAATAACTAATTTCTTTTTTTTTTTTTAAATACTTTTCTAAAAACATTCTCCCATGTGACCTGACATAGGTTTCATCAAATCATGACCTGACATTACCTTACCTTACATACGGTGCAAACATAGTATTTTGCAATAATTACTTTGGAATTTCTGCAGTATTTTCCTGTAATGGCTGCAGGAGATTGTTGTTTGCATAGTCCTATCCTATCCTTTATATATCGATCTGAAATGAAAAAAAAAAAAAAAGTGTTGTAAAGTAGCTACTGAATGTGTGCTCACAGTACGGCAAAGATTATGACATTAAATAAAATGTCAAAAAATATATATATATATATTGATAGTGAGAAGTAGAGAGGATAGACATGCAAGGAAATCAAATACCTTTTGTGAAACTACAAGAAAAGCATTATGCAGAAGCTCACAGTGGCTTATAGTGATGTGATCAAGTTGCTGCTTAAGGTTCCCAGATGGCAAATAATACCAGTCAACTGTTTGTGTCCTCTGGTGTTCCCACATCTGAGGCACTTCTCAGACATCTGATGAACAATTTTATGTGTTGCTTGGATGAGTCAGAGAACAGCATAATAATCTGCTTTCTGTTTGCTCTGGAGCCTCTTGTGAGTCTGAAATAAAGTTAATATAATAATAATTTATAATAATAATAATAATGATGATGAAATTATGAATCATTGTTTTTGTAGCGGAAAGCCAAGGCTTCTGTCTTCTGTGTCATGTTATACGCTTGTACTGACGTCATGTGCTACATTACGTGTGGTAACATGCAAAAACACGTGGTGGTGCCAGAGGAACAAATGAACGCCTTTTTGCCCTGTTCATAAAAATGAGCATATCTCAAATCGTAAAAAAAATCTGATTTAAAATGTCAGATTTTTGTATTATTTTTTAATAACATCATTTTAATACTTCATCTTTTTTTTTTTTTTTAACTTTTAGCTTATGTTACAAGTACAGACACGTATAGATTTTAGGGATATGAAGTATTTAAAGATACTCTAACCTGCTTCACTGCTTCTTGCTAAAAGTGGATGTTTCTAATTGAAAAACCCAGAAAAGAACACAGATGAACCCGCCATTGAATCATCTTTTTTTGTCCCTTAGGGGAGTCCTGACACCTGACTCCGAAAAGTCTGGTCTAAAATATTATTGCATGCTGGAGAAATAAGATTTCTCGAAACCAAACAAACCAGGAAAACCAGACTCAGACCAGTTTGCAGAGCAGTTTACACTACTGGAAAGAAAGAAAATAGTTTGGTCCAACAGCTAACATGACTTTCTCCAAATTGTAACTGTAAATACAACTGGTCAAAGGCGTGACTTAGTTTGTCAAAGATCAATAAAGGTGCAAGTAAATCCACAATTTGAGGTCTGAAATTTCACCTTTTTAAGTGATAGTGTAGCTGAACCTTTAGGTCTTTATCTCCTCATGTCTCACCCCTCTTTCTTTTGTCTCCATCTCTCTCTCCCCATTAGCTCTAATACCAAAAGTCACTGTATATTAATGTATTGTTCGACCCGTGTGTGTGTGTGTGAGAGAGAGCTCGGTGGGGGAAAAAGGTTGCTATTTAAAAGACATTAAAATGCTGAAAGATGAATAGTGTCGGACATTTTTACGCACTGCAGGGCCCTCACCACACACACACACACACACACACACACACACACACACACAGCTGTCCTTGGAGTACACCTCTGAGCCCGGTGTTGACATCTCATTTTTAAAGAAGTACGTGTGTGTGTGTGTGTGTGTGTGGGGGGGGGGGGGGGGGGGGTATAAAGGGCAGCAGTGGGAGGTTGGTACCTTATGGCTGAGAAGTCCTTTTTCACATTACCGTGACACACACACAGACACACACACACACACACACACACACACACACACTTCTCCGACCTTGCATTAGTGTGTGTGTGTGTGTGTGTGTGTGTGTGTGTGTGTGAGAGAGAGTCTTATTGTGTCTCATTGCCATTTAGAGTAAACAGGCACTTTTCGGTGAACAAAGAGTGTGTGTGTGTGTGTTTGTTAATTAATACTGATGACATCGCCATCAGTCGTCTGCCATCAGCAGCAGAACAGACAGAGTGACCTTTACCCCTCTGTTCTCTCTACTTTGTATATTTCACTTTTCCTCTTTCTCTCCTCTGTTTTTTGTTTCCTTATTTTCATTTACCATTATTGTTTTGTTTTCAGTCTTTACTTTCTTCCATTCTTTACTCTCTCTTTTATTACTCCCTCCTGCCTTCATGATTTTAAACTGCTTTTATAATCATCCTACGACACAAACGCTGTCTGCCATATCAAAGCATTACCATCCTTTCCCATTTCCTTTTACCTTTCTGTCCTCCTGCCTAATGTTCCCTTGTCCCTTTGCATGTAATACTGTATAAACATTAATGACTATGTCTATGAGTATATTACTGTGTTAATGACATTGTGGAAACGTGAACATAGACTGTTTAAAATAATGAATGTAGCCACTGAGATGTCACCCACTGGTTTGTGGACTCTTGATTTGGAGCCTTGATTTTGGCATTTGGACGTCAACATCGTGGATTTTTTTTAGCCAAAAGTGAATATATTTTGACAAGAGAGGAAATAACCCTTAGGCTAGCTGCTAAGTCAGGCCCCCAGGAACACTGCTCAGCATTGCTTCCAATTTTTCCCAGTGGCCACTTGCGGTATCTAGTGAAATAATCCCCCGTAGCCCAAAAAGCATTTTCCCCATTGACCACCATTATAAGTCTGTAAAACTACTGATAGGATCCCTCAAACTGCAAACAAGGTCAATTAGAATCTTTATTAAATTTCGCTCCATATTAAGTTTATATTTGTAAAACTTTCCTCAAGCTGAGAAAAGCGATTTAAAAATCTGTGATGTCATCACAATGTGAGGCTCATGAGCCAAGCAGGGATTCATTTTTGGTGTATGCATGCGGCAAGCAACTCCACTGGAATACATAGGTGCCATCTTGAGGTCCACTATCTAGGTTCTACTTATATATCTATGTGCTAGCTTGATTAGCATTGTGTATTTACAGTCTATTGTTATCTGTGATCATCCTAATACAGATTTTTGCTAGCGAAAAACAGGCTTAAAAGCATTAAAACAAAATGTACTGGAAAAACATCAAACTCCTTAGAGGGTCCTTTAGTCCAATCAAACACTTAACATGATTTTTTTAGGTGACCAAACTCCTCCAATTAATTTTCATGAACTGAAAACACACTGAAATAGTATATATATATATATATATATATATATATATATATATATATATATATATATATATATGCCATTGTCATATTACCAAACAAATGTCGCCATGGTAGTGACTTGAAAACACCAACCTGTCACTCAGAGCAGCCACACCATTAATTATGCGTAATTTTAAGCCTTAATGAAATGTCAAAAGGTGAGTTACATAAAAATTCAGCCCCTGTACAGTTGTCATGGATGTTGAAATCAGTTTTAGAGACCAAAACTGTTTTTCGTATCAGGCTGTAAACTTGTTTATTTCTGCTGTAAATTTGGGCATTTTAACATGGGTGTCTATAGGGATTGACTCACTCTTGTAGCCAGCCTCAAGTGGACATTAGAAGAACTGCAGTTTTTAGCACTTCACTGTTTCATTTTTCAACCTCAGAGGTTACCGCTTAGACAAAAATCTGTTCACACGGTTGCATTATGGGGACATACTTCTTTCTTTGTGACGTAAACCATTCAATTTAACAGTTGTGACTCAGAGCATGGAGTGATTATGGTAAAGCTGAGTCAATGCACTGCTCAAAACACAAATGTGTATGTGTGCGTGTGTGTGTGTGTCTGTGTGTTTTCCTACTTTGGGTGTGTGAACTGGTCCACCAGTGACACTTTCTCCACTAGGTCTCCTCCGATGGAGCGCACCAGATCGTAGAAGTCATTCTCTGTGAAGGTCTCTTCCCCGTCCTCCCTCTCTCTGCTGTCCGGCAGCCAGAAGGAGATGTCATTGTAGAGGGGAGGATACTTACTGAGGGGCTGAGAAGACAAACACACACAAGGACAATAATTAACATTGGTTAGCTTTAAAAGCTGATCTAGGTGTCAGTTGTGGACTAAGTACATTTACTCAAGTACTGTGCAAGTACAACTCTGGGGTATTTGTATTTTACCTGAGTATTTCTGTTTTCCATTTTCTGAGTTAATACTGTACTTTTTACTGCACTACATTCATTTAACAGCTTAAGTTATTTTCAGGTCAAGATTTTACCTGTTAAACATATCATCAGTTTAAAAGTCGAATGCATTCTTAAAAATTACACTACTACAGTATATTAAATAGTTAAAAGTAACCCTACCCCTAATGCAGCTTACATAAATGCATCAAGAATAACATTCCAATTATATATACATACATATATATATATATATATATATATATATGTATATATATATATATATATATATATATATCTATAGATAGATAGATAGATAGATATTTATATATGCATAGATAGATACTTTAAGTGCATTTCGATAAAGTATACTGTGGTACAACTGCTTTCACATGAGTAAAAGATCTCAACAGCTAGGCACAGAAAACAGTTGCTTGAATAGTCAAAGTACAAAGGTGAAAGTGGAAATATTTACTTCTTGTGACTTTCCATCTTTGTATCATAAAAAAGGAGACTTGAATTGAATTTAGAGATCCTAAAAGAGGCAATTATAACGCCTTTTTTTGTTTTCATACTTTTATTTATTGTATTTAATTCTTTTATTTTTGTTTTCATACATTGTTTTATATCATTTTTTATTTTTTGTTTTGTTTTCTTTAGTATTAATTATTTTATTTGTCATACTATTTTTGTTTTCATACATGTATTTTTTGTTTAAATATTTATTTTCTTGTTTTCATACTTATGTTTTTTTTTTTTTAAATGCCCAAATTGAACTGAATGCTGCTCTGTTGCTTTGTTTAGTCGTGTTCTCAGTTGTGTATTGTCTGTATTCTGTGCTGGGTTTTAGCTACCATTGAGGATACAAAGGTCATGTCTTCTGTATTTGTCGCTCAAAACTCAAGTGTTTGAGTACCTTACAAGTAACTTTATTTTATTTAATGTGCAGTCCCACAGATTTACACAGATATTTCATCCTCAGAAGTTTGAATTTGAAGTTTTATTAGCTGTTTAAAACATTCAAAAACAATGACATAAACATTTTTATTCTACTGTCGCATAAATGTAGGATTTAAAAAAAAAAACAAAGACGATAAATGATAAATCTGAATATTTTAGACCAAGGAAAACGTTATAATTTCCCTTTATTAGACATGTTACAGACTGATTTAGGGCTCTGGAGGTTACTTCGGCTCAGCTGTTTTGGAAATACCTATGAGTCCTATGTGTACTTTTTTTTTTAACAGTAGAATAACACATATTGAAACCAATCGACCGATCAACAAATCAGCAGCAGAGATGCATAGAAGGGAGATTAAAAAGTAAGACAGAGAGTGCAGATATGCGAAATAGAAAGGGAGGGAAAATGGAACAATTCTACAGATAGACAGAGGAAATATGAAAAAAAAAGCACAAAGAAAAAATAAGAAGAAAGATCAAGACGAGGAGGGGAAAGGGGGAAAGTGCAGCAAGGAGTAAAACACAAAGACAATAACACATTAAAAGTTAATCAGGTTGACAGAATAAATCTGATGTTTTATGCAGCGACAGACAGAGAGAGATTTCTATCATCTCTGACTTGTTTATTATCCTGGAAATAACTTTTAATAAACACACACACACACACAGAGGGTTTATATCCACATAAGTTCTCATGCTTTTCATGTTCTCGACCATTCCTTTCAAGAAATGTCTCTCCATTTTAATGCTGTCTGTAGAGACGTTTCAGTCAACACAATGCTTTTATTTATTCAGCCATCAAACAAAAGACATGGACTGTGGGAGAGGAAGGATGGATGGTAAGTAGGTATATATTGGTAGCTATTGGTTTGGTAAGGGTAGGTAGGTAGGTAGGTTGGTAGGTGTTTTGGTTTTATTGTTTGGTTTAGTGGAAAGGTAGGTAGGTGGTTCAATTGGTATAGGTGGGTGGTTGGTTGGTTTAGTGGGACAGTAGGTAAGTGGTTGGATCACTACGTGGTTGGTTAGTAGGCAGGCAGGTAGGTGGGTGGGTTGGCTTTATTGGTTGGTTAAGTAGAAAGGTAGGTAGGTGGTTGATTGGTATTTGTGGTTGGTTAAGTAAGACAGTAGGCAGGTGGTTGGATCAGTAGGTGGTTGGTTTGTTGGTTGGTTAGCAAGGTAGGCAGGTGGTAGGTATGTAGTTAGGCTGTAAGGTTAGATAGGCAAGTGTGTCTGTAGATTGATGGAAAAGTGGTTGGTTGGTTGGTTAATCAGGTTGATATTATATATTTGATTAATGAGTAAATAGGTATGTAGGTACCAAAGATATTTATTTTTACACTTGTATTATCATTTTAACTTACCCTCTAACTACTGAAAAAAGAAGGGAAGGAAGGAAAGAAGGTGGTAAATGGGTATGTCAACATATTGTCACTTCTCACTCCTGTATGCCTTTAGCATCAGTTTTGGATGCTCACTGATTGCTAAATGCATACAGTCTCTTCTCAAAATAAACTATCAACACAGAACAAAACATTTTGTTTTTAGGTTTACTTCCCTGTTTTTAGGCAACTAAAGCACATGGTTTAGTAAAAAAAAACAAAAAACATCATGCTTCGGCTTAAAATAAATAACGTCATGTAACGGTCATGTGACATATGTCACTAGCGTAGCATGATACACATACTAGAACACAATGTTGTTTATTAAAATAACTCAACTGACTTCTGATTTCACAAGGGAAACGAACAGCAGGCTCCAGGTGAAAGTCCGCTGCTCTTTATTGTACGGTAGTTGCTCTGAGAGTCACTACCACCACCACCCAGTGTGTCTCATACTGCCACTAAAGGGTGCTTCTGTGTGTCTGGATCTGTTGCTGAGGGCCACTGATCAAACGTCAGTATTTTACCAGTTAGGAGTGAGACTGGTTTGTACAGGTAGATACAGGGTAGGTAAAAGACACTATTTTATACTTTTATTAGTTTTTAACTAATAAAAACTAATAAAAGTATAATTGAGAGAAGAATGTTAGATAGGTGGGTGGACAGGGTACACATACATACTACATACTTTTGGCTATACAGTGTAGATAGACTGAATGTTTCTTGGGGAGCTGATTCAACACCATCACAGTTTAATGGTATTGGACAGCTCCCTGGTGTGTGTGTGTGTGTGTTTACAAACATGCGCACAAGCACACACACACACACACACACACACACACACACACACACACACTCTGCGCCTGTTTCCCAGCAGTCTCAGTTCATTACCTGTGAATCTGTGGAGGGTTTAGACAGAGAGGTGGAGAGTCCCGGCCCATGAGAGGTGCACTGACCCTGGGCAGGAGATGAGCCGTGCTCCCCTGGTCCCTCTGGAGGAACTGAGTTCATCAATAAAACTAAGAGGACTGTGAAGTGGACAGTAGCAGGACGACAGGGTCTGTCCTCAGCTGACATACATCACACCTTTGTCTCTTAGATTATTATAATCACATTTATTTATCAGATATGACCTTTCTCTGCTTCTGCTTCTCCGTTTTCCTTTTTCCTTCTCTGTCTTTATATTTTAAATAATATAAATAATTCTCTCCATTCAACTTATTCTTCTCTTCCTTTCAGCATCCTTTTTTCTTCCCTTTCCTCTTCACTTGTTACCTCCTTCTTTCTTTCCTTGTTTCCTTTTTACTTTTATTTCCATCCTTCCCTCTCTCCTCCCTCCCTTCATTCTGTCTCCCCTCGTTTCCCCCTTAGTCTTGTTGTTTCCTACATACTTTGATTCCTTTCTTTCTTCTCTCCCTGTCTCCTCTCCTCTTTCTTATTTTGTTTCTACTTTCTTTCCTTCCCTTTTCCATCCTTCCTTTTTTCACCCCTTGTTTGCTCCCATAATTCTGTCTTTTTCAACCCTTTTTCCTATCTTCTTTCATTCATGCCTACCCTCTTCTCTCTCCATTCTTTCTTTGTTTCCTACCTAATAACTTTTTTCCTTCCTTCTCTCCATGTTACCCACCTTCTTTTTTCATTCAGTTCTCTCTCATCTCCCTTTTCTTCCCTTGTTTCCTACTTTCTTTCCTTAATACTTTCTCTTCTCAATTCCTCCTTTGTTTACCTTTTTTTTTTAATCTCCCATCTTTCCAACCTTCCACCATCTCAATGACTACAGGCCGGTGGCGCTAACGTCACGTCATGAAGACATTTGAGAGGCTCGTTCTCCAGCACCTGAGGCCACTGCTCTCTGCTTTCCTGGACCCCCTGCAGTTTGCTTACCAGCAGCGCATTGGTGTGGAGGATGCCATCATTTTCCTCACTCATAAGGCTCTGTCTCACTTGGAGAGTGCTGGAAGCACTGTGAGAATCATTTTCTTTGACTTCCCAAGTGCCCTCACCAGCATTCAACCCAGCCTCTTGAGAGACAAGCTGCTGGATATGCAACTTCACCCAGACATCACTGCCTGGATTTTGGATTACCTCACGGGCCGGCCGCAGTACATCAGGGTGGATGGCTGCGTATCTGAGGTGGTGTCAAGTAACACCAGGGTGCTCCAATGAACTATTCTGGCACCATTCTTCTTCATCCTCTACACCTCTGATTTCCAGTTCAATTCTGGTTCCTGCCACCTCCAAACATTTTCTGATGACTCTTCCATAGTTGGATGTATCAGCAATGATAACGTGGAGGAGTGCAGAGGACTGATTGAGAGCTTTGTTGCGTGGAGCAACCGAAACCACCTTAAACTCAACATCAGCAAGACTAAGGAGGTGGTGGACTACAGGAGGAACCGGAGGCAACCTGCCCCAGTCACCATCCAGGGCGAGGAGGTGGAGATGATGGACTCATAAAAGTACCTTGGGGTCCACATCAACAATAAACTGGACTGGACTCATATCACAGGACAGAGCAGGATGTTCTTCCTGAGGAGACTCCGATTGTTTGGCGTCTGTAGTGGGCTCCTCAAGACCTTCTACCAGTCTATGGTTGCCAGTGCACTCTTCTTTGCTGTAGTGTGCTGGTGGGGTGGAGTTAAGACTGGTGAGACCAACAGGCTCAACAAGCTTGTGAGGAAAGCCCGCTCTGTGGTGGGACTGGACCTTGACAGTCTGGAGACAGTGGCTGAGAGGAGGGTGAAGGACAAAAACTGTGCAATCCTTCTAACCCCCTGCACGACGAGCTGTGGCTAATGGGCAGCTCATTCTGCCAGCAGATCATCGCACCCAGGTGCAGGACCGAATGATTCAGATGCTCCTTTCTGGCCACTGCCATCAGACTGTACAACAGCAGTTTGGCTTAAGCTACATCCAGCTCTGAACTGACTTATTTTGCATCTGATCAACATAACACTTTATGATACTTAATCTGCCAATTGACACTTTATTTTATTCAACACTTTGTCTGCCATTTTTAGTGACTTTATTCACCTTGATATAGCAATTTTATTTTTATTTTATCTTTTATTTATTGATCCTTATTTATAATTTTTTTTCTCTTTTATCTTATTCTATTTAATGTGTTTTTGTCTTGTGCTGCTGTGATACTTGAATTTCCCCTCTGAGGATCAATAAAGTATATCTTATCTTATTCTCTGTCTTATTCCTTTCCTTCCTTCTCTCCTTATTTCCTCCCTGTCCTTCCTTCCTTTTTTTCCTACCTACTTTCTTTATTTCCATCCCTCGTTCTGTCCTCCCTGCTTCTTTTTTCACTCTTTTTTCCTTGTTTCCTCACTTCATTTCCTTCATTCGTTCCTTTCCTCATTGTTTCTCCAGATCTTCTTTTCTCCTTTTTTCTTCCTTCTTTCTTACTGTGTTACCTACTTTCCTTCCTTTTTCCCTACCTACTTTCTTTATTTCATCTGCCTTCTCTCGTCCCCACTTCTTTTCTTCACTCACTCACACCATTTTTCTTTTTTCTCTCATTTAACTTCATTTGTTTCCCTCCTTTTTATACTTTATATATTTGTGCTTTTATTGTTTCTTTCAAACATGTTTTTTGTCTTCTACTCCCTTTTTGTTTTTGTTGTAACTCTATAAATCTTTTATTTTTACATCCCTCATCCCCAGTTTTTGTTTGTTTCCATTTTACCTGTTCTGTCCTACCTGTGTTTCTCCTCTCATTTATTCCTCTCTCTCTCTCAGTCCATTTTTAGTCTCTATTCTTTCTTCTTCCTCCTCTCCACCTCCTTCATTTCCCCTTCCTACCTCCCCTCTCTTCTTCTCCTATCTGCCCTCCAACAGTCACTTGAAATGTTCTTCTTTAATGAAGACGAGAGTCGACAAAAAACACCTTTAGTGGGGACGGAGTAACCGCTGTGTGAACCCGCACATACCCCACTGTGTGTGTTAGTGTGTGTGTGCTATGATGGTGGTGGGTCAGGGGAAGTGACTGGTACCTGCTGATGTGAGCCCCCACTGTCAAAATGTTTTATACATAAGGTTAAGAGGCTAGAACACACACACACACACACACACACACACACACGTACTGTTGGATATGAAGGACTACAGTGGCAAGGGCAAAAGGATGAAACACAAATAGAATGAGGAGGTTAAATACAATGCATTTTCTAAACTAACTCACTTTTTTAAACATAATTTAAGTTTCAATCACAGCTGATGAAGCTTCACTAAAAGCACACTGAACTCTTAAAACATCATCAGACTCATGCTAAACAGTTCAAGACAAAAAGGACCAAAATCGCAGAACCAGAGATATTGTCTCTCTTTGTCAAAACCCTGTGCTCACATTACCCGGCAGGTAGGTGAGTGGGTTTTATTGGCTGGTTAAGGAGAAAGGCAGAAAGGTGGTTTGACTGGTATAGGTAGTTGGTGGGTTAAGTAAGACAGTAGGCAGGTGGTTGGATCAGTAGGTGGTTGGTTGGTTGGTTGGTTGGTTAGTTAAGGTAGGCAGGTGGTAGGTAGATAGGCTGTAAGGTTAGATAGGCAGGTGTGTTGGTAGATTGATGGAAAATTGGTTGGTTGGTTGGTTGGTTTGTTGGTTGGTTAGAAAGGTGGATATCATATATTTGATTAATGAGTAAATAGGTTTGTAGGTGCAGAAGATATTCATTTTTACACTTTTATTGTTAACTTAACTTCTAACCACTGAAATAAGAGGGAAGGAAGGAAGGAAGGAAAATGGTAAATGGACTGCACTTGTACAGTGCTTTTATAGTCTGCTGACCACTCAGAGTGCTTTTTACACTACATGTCCCATCCACAGTCACACACTGGTGGCCGAGGCTACCATACATGGTGCCAGCTGCTACTCAGTAACCATTAACACACTCTCACATACTAATGGAGCAATTTGGGGTAGTCTACATCAGAGTAACAACTGCCCCCATGGAAGGAAGAAAGGAAGGAAGGAGGTAGATAGGTATAAGTCAACACTTTGAACTCATCAAATACCAACACGGCCAGACACAACAAAAAGTCATGTATGCCTCTAGCGTCAGTTTTGGACGCTCACTGATGGCGTGTTAATTTACGCTCAGCATTGTGTCTTTTCAAAAATAAACTTTTTCACAGGAATTGTACAGTTTAAGCTTGTGAAATGCATACAGTCTCTTCTCAAAATAAACAGTCAATCTAGGTAAAAATTTGGTTTTTATTTTTTTTCCTTATGTTCAGGCAACAAAAGCACATAGTTAGGTAAGAAAAAGCCACCATGCTTTGGCTTAAAACAAGTACATTTGTTAATAAATCCATGTAACGTCATGTCAACGTCATTTATTGTTTAGGGCTGAAATGTTTTAGTGAATGGGAACTTCAGTTTGTGAAGGAATAGTGCATGCTGCGCGCCGTTTTAAAACCTGGCCAAAAATAACAGAGTAACGCACTGTTTGGAGCGCCTACTGAGAATTCTGTCCCAGAGGCATTCAACTACCAGAGGGCTGTTGAAATCTTCTTTTCGAAGCTGCGTAAAATTAAATGCTCTGATTCGTGAGGGAGGGAGGGGGAGGGAGGGAGGCAAGGAGGAAAGCAGTAATTTGTGTCTGTGTGTAATTAATTTCAGTCTTACGTTTTGTTGTCTTTAAAATATTGCATATTTTGTATTGTTTTGCGCATCTGTTACTGTGTTGGTGAGAGAGTTTTAAAAGAATATTTTGTCTGCACATGATTTAAAATAATAAAATAGCCCTCCAGAGGCAGATCAGTACGTTAGCCATTTTTCTTTTGATTACTGAAATGTTTAACCACTAATCCTTCCCTGTATTTTAAGTGTAACCCTTCACCATAACATACCACTCGTGTTTTTATCAGTAAAAATCAAACATTTTTCACACATAAAAAGCACAAAGATTTTGAAATCTATAGGCATATTCTGCCATCATAACTTGGCTCTCAGAATTCACCAGATTGATGCCTTTAAATCAAATATATACAAAATTTTCTCCCGGGGGAGCATGCCCCCGAACCCCCCTAGACCACCCAGTAGTCTCCAAAACTCCTGTGGGAAACACTGATGCATTTAACTAGCTTGGTTTCTTCCGCTTTTGTGCTTTCTCGTCTCACAGGTTCCGATGGATCACTGTTGCGCCTAGATCGTGGGTTGTGGTTGTACTCATGCCATGGTCCTGCCTAATGCATACTACTACTACTGCTATTATTATTAGTCATGCCCTTACTATTGTTATTTACATCTTATTATTGTCACATACAGCTACTGTCATATATCATACCATCATATAATACTATTGTTATTATACATATTGCATGTCTGCCCGTCCTGGGAGAGGGATCCCTGTTCAGTTGCTCATCCAGCGTTTCCTTACATTTTCCCCATCAAAGAGTTTTAATTGGGGGAGTTTTTTACCTGCTGTGAGGGTTAAAGGACAGAGGAATGTTGTATGCTGCTCTGAGGCAAATTTTGATTTGTGATACTGGGCTTTATAAATAAACCTGAAGTTAAGTGAACTGAACTTGTGACAAGTAGAGATAGTTAGCTGCTGCTATTGCATCAGTTTGACATCTGATGTAAAAATGGAGCAACTAAGTCATCACCTTTCTAGTTCTACTAGTTATTACTCATTACTGATTTCTACTGCAGATGAACTGATGAATGGTTACACACACACACACTCACACACACAGTGAGCATGTGGGCGGTTGATGTAGGGAGATGGAAGTGCTTAAAGGCAGAGGTTATTGAGTGTAAATGTTGAGCTGAACACTCAGTCAGGCAGAGAAACTAATGGACGACCAAACACACGGAATAATAAACAGGAAGAAGAGAAGATAATAATGAGAGGAAACATTTGATCACTGGACTGTTTATGATAAATATTTATGCAACATAGTGATGGCAAAATAAGCAAACTGCATCTTTTTCAACCTGGACCCTATTTTCCAGTGTTTTTGTGTAGAACTGACGAATGGGAAAAACAGTTTTTGACATTGGCCCCGCATTGAACAACATTAAATCTGCTGCAGTGTAACCACTCAGGGCATGTTCACACCATCAATGTATGTCCACTAAAAGTGTTTGCCACTGACAGGCTCTTTTCACCGCTGCTGGCTACAGGAGTGTCAATATTGGACCAATTTCAAGTTATTGTTTCCATTAGATAGACAGATAGGGTCCAAGCTGAAAAATAAGTTTCCCTTTAATAAAAAAAACATCAGTTTCAAGTGCAATGTTGAGGTTTTGTCATACAGAAGTTACCATGGTTACAAAATACCAATCAAAGTCACAATTTAAGCAGTCACTATAATTAAAAATTGTATATTCCTATTACCATCTAAAAATGAACTTTTTTGTAATCCCACTGTGTTTTTATATCTGTTTTTAATTTTAATATTGTTTTAATCTGCTTTTCACTGCACTCCTAAGTTTGTTAAGAAAAGTGCTATAAAAATAAAGTTTGGTTATTGTTATTTTTATATTAGTTCAAAGCTTTTGTATATCTAGCATAATGATAAGTGGCACGTAAATAAAAAAAAACATGGATACCTCACGTAGTCTATTATTAAATAAACTATTTTTATAATCTGAGAAAAGAAGGTTGAAACACAAGCCTTAGAGGAGGAGGAAAACCATAAGATTCAGTTAAATTCTTTGGAATGTAAGCGAATCTTGAGTTAAGACTGTCCTGCTCTACTTTGATGATGTTTTGCCATCAGACCACATATCCAGCCTCTTATACATAGAACACTATTCATACAGTGCATGCATTGTATGTTTTTAGTAGCAGCATGTTTGTACCTGGAAGCAGATGGGCTGCTGGATATCCGTCACTCTGAACTGTTTGAGAAAGCGCTCATCCTCACTCCAGAACAGCCGGATGTCTGGGATGCCGTACAGGACCATGGCCAGTCTCTCCAGGCCGAGACCAAATGCCCAGCCCGCTTTGTTCCCTGCCCCCGCTGCAAAAAACACACAACAAATTAACTTTTACTTCCCATGCTAACATACCATCCGTTGTCTGGTTCAGTCCCTGTGTTTCCAGCAGACAAACAGAAATATAGTGGAGCATTTAGCAGCTAAAGACACAGATATTTTCTTCAGAGGTTGGTGGAGACCAAAAACAGAGCTAAAAGAGAGAGAATACATTCATCAGGTGGACAAACACATGACTCCAAATGAATGCTAATGTTGCTCTGTGTCTGCTGGATGCCTATATAGTTAGGGTTAAGCTAAAATATTAGCAATAGCCTCTTTATAAAATGATAATATATCATATTGTGCCCTCTAGTGGCCAAAAATCATGTAATGGAGCTTTAACACAAGCTTACACCATTTGGAATGGACATTATGTTGTGTTCATGTAAAACTGCAGACAATAGTAAAAATATAGATTAAAAAGTCATGTAGCAAATCAAGAAGACGCCCTGCAGGTTTCACTGCCAAATGTAAGCACAGCTGGAAGAATGTCCACAAGGTACCAAAAAAATCAACAAAAAAAATAATTTTGTAATAAAAATGAGTGAAGCTAAACACAACAACAGGTCTGCTCCAAATAATCTACCATCAGTGTTCCTGCTTTGACTCAGTTATGTAGAAACAGGACTCCTCCTTATTATTCAACTCAACTTATTACAGTCAATAAATATATACAACCTTCGCCTCCCACTCACATGCTTGTATTATCTCAGTTATTGTTTGATATTTTATTGATTGCCCAAGAGGGAAATTCTCCTGCACTCTGTATCCACTCAGCGTGTCAGCGAGTGTGATTCCCTTAATGCAACCAGCAGGCATAAAATGTGCTGCTCAAGGGCACTAATGCAACCTTCCGGAACTTTAGGGGCTCCCGTCAGTCACTTTATTGACTCTTACTGGCATTGTTCCACCTGTTAAAGATACCATATTTCCTGCTCAAACATTTTAAAAAACTTTTTGGCATTATAACTTAATTTCAAATATGGTAAACTAACAAAATTGAGAGAAAAATCCTACCTGAAGTCAACATCATTTTCTTTTGAAGGTATATTATGCAGGACTGTGGGATACTGTTTGTCAACAGTATTGTCAGCTAAATTGAAAGTAAAAGCCAACCCCAGTTTTTGTTCATTTTGTGTTTTGCCTCGCTATATTTGTGTTTTTCAGCCCTGTGTCTGTGATTTTTGTAGCGTCCTTTTCAATGCGCCATTGTCCGTACATTGTTTTTTAAGAATCCTGCATAATATGCCTTTAACCATAACCACCAGAAAAAAAAAAAGCTACCCGATTAATCGGCCGATATCCCCCCGAAAAAAAAAAATTCAACACTGTAATAAATGAACAATCTTTGACTTTATTAGCGACAACTGTTGACTGTCGTACTGAACAGCTACGTCTTTTTCTAATTTCTGCAAAATATTCCCATACAGGCACTTTGCTTCCTCCAGCTGCCGTAAGAAACAAGAAAAAATGTAAATGAATTCAATATAGCTAATGGATAAAAAAAATTAACCCTCCTGTGGTCAAACTGACACATGTTTACTTATCTTTTATATCAACCTGGCTCTCCTGTGACAGCATCACCAACCCAGCCCTGGCATTCAGCCACATGCCTAGAAACTGGGTGGCCTGTGCAGGCTGGAGACTGTGCTTTTTCTCGTTGATGTGCAGCCCCAGCGCTGGGTGCCAGTGAGATGCTGAAGGGGAGGACACAGATTTCGAAGGTTCTTCCCTCGAAGGCAAACCTGAGAAACCTCCTGTGCCCCTCCCAGATTGGGATTTGAAAAAAGGGGTCCTTAAGGTCGACGGTTGCAAACCAGTTGCCTACCCTGACAATAATGGAAAATGCTGCCACCCTCGTCAGAGGAGAAGCACTTCAGAATTGTAAACAATACCCCTGGGTCTTTGTTGAAACAACCCAGGGGTCTGCTCCCAGAGCCTCCCATGTCGCCTGAGGGCAAGTGAAGGCTGGGGGTTATGTTACGTCAGGACTGAGGCGTGGGCTTGGATGGCCCCTGGCCACTGCCATGTCCTCTGCGGCATTTAGACTTGCAGTGCCATGCTGCATCCAGCTGGCCCCGCAGATCTTCCTGCCCCCAAGCAGGCTGAGGTTGCTTGGGCTTCTGCGGCTGAGGCCACTGCCAGCCCTGACCTTGCTTCAAGGTGCGTGACACCTCCTAGGCACAGTGATGGGCTAACTGGCCCTGTTGAATCATCATGGATGCATCAGGCCCAAACAAGGCAGATGGCTGAACTGGCAGTTTGAGCACACATGCCCTATCCTCTGGCTGCAGCATGGATGATGATAGCCAGAGATGGCGCCTGGCCACGCAAAAGCTTGCCATAGCACTGCAAGCCGCTTCACCCTGCTCTCTCATGAACTTTGGAAGAAGTAAGGAGACACGTTGAAGTTCGGCTATTAGATCCGTCCTACACCCCTCCTCTAGCTGGCCAACCAGATGGCGCTGGTATAGGGGCAGTATGGCACCCGTGTCTGCCAGCTGTGTCTGGACTGCCATGGCTCCATGCATTTTTCCCAACAGCCCATCCATTACCTTGCAGTTTCTACTCGGGCAGTTTGCTTTGCTCACGAGGAACTTTGACAGCGCCACCAAGGCAACCAAAGCCTGATCCATGAGGGGCAATGGCCCACAGCCTCTCCTACCCCAATTGTCAACCGCAGTCATATGACAACAGAGCCCCAACCAGCATGCCTCCGCCGTTGGCGTTTTAACCCGACTATCGACCACCTTCCTGAAATCAGAAAGGAGAGGCACAAGGAACCATGTGGGTCGCTAAGGGCCAAGAATGTCTTTCTCCTCCTCCAACCCAGGGGAGAAGGGGCTCCTATCCAACCCAGCAGAGGGCCCAGGAGCAGGGAAGTTCCTATGTGACACAGTCTGCTCACCCCCTACTGAAAATGTAATAATGGAGGCGGGGGAGCACCCTGATGGGCCCCTGTCCCCCACTACCAGACCTGAAAACTTAGGGTGCTTAGCTAGCTGCAGGCCCTGAGAAGGGGCTGGTGGACGTCTGCCAAATGAATGGCAATGGGCTTCCCTTTGCCTAGCAGACATGCAGAAGCAGTTCATGCATGAAGATGGATTATAACGAGCAGCACTGCATGCTCAATTCCCAAACATAACAGACAGTAGTCATGGCCATCCTCTACTGGCATATTAACATTACAAACCACACAAGAAGGGCCCTGTTGGCTTGCCATTGTTTCTCTCTCTCCTTTTTTGTTTTTTGGAGAGTGACATCACTGTAGCGCGACCGAAAAGTGCACTCTTTAGCTATAGCAATCATGCTGCTGTGTGACCACAGTATGGATTATTTTCTTTGACACTGGACAGCGGGACACTTCTACAGGAGAGAGATTCTGTGTTTTAATGAGGAAATGGAAAGCCTCCACAGGTGCGAACCGTAAAACCAGCTACACCTCACAGTGGCTAACTGTGGAGGTAAGCCGCTCGCCACCCGCCAACCGCCAACTCTGTCGGGTTGGAACAGGCAACTAAACCCCTGAGAAATGTCGCAAACTGCCCCGCGACCCGGTCGGGTTTGAGCCAGCAACAACCTCCTTGAGGGACGCAGCATGCTGCCCCCTGAATAAGTCAGGCTCGAGTGAGCTGCTATGCCTCCACTGTGCGTAAACAGACAGCTGCAATACACGGATATGGCACCCTTCTCAACTGTTTCACTCCTTATTGTCAAAAAGAACAAACAGTGTTTACCTATCCTCAAGAGAGACCCGCGAAGGCCAGGTCTCCAACCTAAATGAAGGCGAGTGGACAGAACGCTAAACTCCTCTCTCTTTTCTTTTTGCTCTCATGTCGACTACGACAGGTGGAAATCAATGAATCAGTGGGTGCATGCACAAGGTGGGCTTTTATAGCCCGGTGCATGCCTGCCACATAAAGTGGCGTGTCTGCAAGATGATGGGGATAGGGATAATTCCCATAGTTATGATATAACTTCTGGGTGGGGAGATAATCTCGATATGATACAGAACCATGGATTACCAGAACCATCAGGAAACATGGACAATTACAGAGCAACAGCCAACAATGTAAGACAAAAAAGGACTAAACTATAGTGAACAAGGTAAAAGAGCTGATGGGATCACATTTCACTTAATTGTATCTTCTATAATTGCATGTGACAAATGATTGATTGATTGAAGTGTGAGTCATTTTGCTAATACACAACTGAATAAACGATTAATGACAGATCTCAAAAAACAAAATAATAATCAAATTTGAAGTTTGAGTTTCTTTTGTTTGTAAAATTACTATTTGTATTTTTAAGAAACTGATCTGAGCTCTTGATATTCAACCTTTGTGGAATAAGTGGCAGATATCATTTTTTGTTGCAGCCCAGTTGCCAGACGAAAATGGTGGCATGGTGGTTGTTTTTTCTGTGTTTCCTGCCATCATGGTACCATGAAAATTTCAAAGGCAAAACATGATCTTTTCCTAACCATAACAAAGAGGTTTTTGTTCCTAAAACTAACCACATATCAACCACAGGGTTGTTGAAAAGTAAAGTTTCAGCAAATCCGCTACATAATAAGAAATGTAAAAATGTAATGTATCCATGGTTTGCAGAAATGTAACATGCCAACATTTATTCTGGTGATTGGGTTGTTTTTTTACATGGAGTATAGTGACCATGTGTAATCTTGTGTTTTAAAATCCAGAGTCATCAGTCAGAGGTTTGTTTTGCTCTGATAAATGGTTAGAGAAGATGAGGGGATAAAAATTTGTTATGGTTTGGTGAATCTATAATTTTCTGGGTTAATACACAGTACATCTTAGTTTTTTATGCAGTTGCTCTTTTATTGATATTTAGTTTTGTTGGTTGTAATCCTGAATTTCTAATCTCTTGTAGTTTTGAACATGATACACGTTAAATTAATTATCTAGTAAAACAAAGAAAAACAGGGAACCTTCTGAAGCTAATATTGAAATAAATTAATTTTGTAAAATCTGCTTGTGTTCCATTAATTCTAAATTCATCAAACAGATCAAAACATGACTGACTCCAGGTCAGTGTCTGCAGGCTATTAGGTAAAAACCTATAAAACTCAAGAAATTCTCTCACTATTAAAATAATCTCTCAGTCTATAAGTTTAAGTCACTCAGGATCTTTAAGAGGCCTCCATCTTTACTTTGTGCTATCAATCATTCTGCTGCAGACAGAGTGAAGTTTTTCAAACAGCAGATTTCTCATTTCAGAACAAAACTATTCAACCGCTTAAAGGCAGGTCAAAGCAAAGGGCAAACACTCGGTGGAATAAAGGATTATGGGTAATTTGGAGGATTTCAGGCATTTTCAGTCTGGGACCCAGATGAGAGGGAAGTGGTTTCTCTCTCTGGGATGAAGACTAATTGAGACAAACCTGTTTCCTTTCTGATGTGCCGACCCTCCAGAGCCTGTGACCTCTGGGTCGTGATCCGTAGTTTAAAAAACGCACAACAGCAAGCATTTAGCCAGAGAGTGAAATGTGGGGTTTGATTCTGAAGATAACTAAGTCAATTCAGGAAGAGGATATTCTTTCAAATTTAAATACTCTGGTTATTATTATGATTCCTGCATCAGTCTCTCAAGTTTCAGGGTCACTTACAGGACAATGTTTTCACTCTTAATCAGCAGTACAGAAGATTTTATTTTACAGATCTGAGAGTAACATATTTAATATCCTTGTGTTCAAACAGCATTTATTTCATCAGGAAAAATAGTGAAACTACAGAAAGAGCTGGTGTGGCTAAAAATGGCACATCCAAGTCCAAGTGGCAACCTCCAGGGCTGAAAAATGAAGCCAACACGGAAGTGTCAAAGAATGCAGTTCCTGTTCCAGAAGCCAGTCAATCCCCATAGACCCCCATTTTAAAATGTCCAACTTCACAGCAGAAATAAACATGTTTACAGCCTGGTTCAAAAAACTGTTTTGGTCTTCATAGTTTATTTCATCATTAATGACAACTGTAAGGGGCTGAATTTTTGTATAACTCACCCGTTTACATTTTATTAAAGCTTAAAGTTACACATAATTAAGGGCGGGGATGCTTTAAGTGACTGCTACCTCCATAGCACCAGTCTCTCGCCCAAATATAGTCACTTCTGACTCCGAAAAACCAAGATGACGATGGCAAAATGCTAATCTCAAGGCTTCAAAACCGGAGTCCACGCACCAATGGGTGGTCATGGTGACTACATCCATTATTTTATAGTCTATGCTCAAGTCACAGATTTGATGACTTTAACACCAATGACTAGTGACTTCACTTGGACTTGGGCCTTTTGACTTGAAAATACTAAATACCTTCCCCCAAGACTAAAGATTAAAAGTCTGTTGTCTAAAAGGTGTGCCATAAATTAATTCACTTCTTGAATGAACTAACGTTAATGCTATTCATTCCCAGCAAGTCATACTTAACTCCCCAGATGCACTTTGTTTGAGCCAATCCGACAGCATCCAATAAAGCTACAGGAGAGAACCATGAGGAATTAATGTTACGTTACTGTGCGCCAGTTGGAAACATATGGTACCAATGATAACTTCAGTTGCACACAAAAACTATGTGCTGGTCCTCGAAAATCAATCTGCAGTATGCAAAAGATGCAGGTTGACAGACGGAGATGCCACAACTTCCAACAAACTTGTTTTAACAAATAAATACAAATATTTAAAAGAATTCATAATTTTTGCAGCTTTAAAAGATTATAAATCTGTTGTTAAAATGGCATTACATTTGATGAAAAGCACAGCATGACTTGATTAGGACTCAAAAATTTAAGTTTAGGACTTTGGACTTGACTCGGGACTTATCAGTTATGACTTCAGACTTGGATTGGGACTTGAGTGCAAAGACATGAGACTTACTCATGACTTTCAAAACAATGACTTGGTTACCAGGGCTAAAATAGCTCCACTTGTTAAACCCATGCTCTCCTGATGCTCGTTTGGATGGGTACATTTTGGGTTTTCCATCAGCAGGTTTAGTTAATATGCTGCTGGTCACACTGAGCCCAGTAGAGAAACATTATGTGTCGCTGCAGAAAGAAAAAGAGCCAAGGAGGGAGAGATTACATTCCTATATTATCACTTTTACACAAATCTGCAGGAATAATTAGTTGTGTGCAGCAGCGCCACAGCCACAGGCTGTTATTTGGCTTTCAGACTCATATTCCGAGGTCAGCAGCTGGGTGAGGAGTGGGAGGAGAGGCTCGGGATGTAATCTGGACATTTTTCTAAATATTTGTGCGTGGGGGCATTCAAATGGCTTGCCACTAATGAACAAACACACCCACGAGCACACACACACACACACACACACACACACACACAAATGCAAGAGGCGTATGGCAAGCGAGCAAGCGAGCAGGAGGAAGAATTACCTGCTTTGATTGGAAATGCTTCTGCTTATTATGTTGATGCGTAACCTGCCTGCCCCCCTCGTAGGTGTGTGCTTGAGTCCACAAAGCGCCCGTGCGCTCGCGCGCACACACACACACACACACACACACACACACACACACACACACACTTCCTGCTTTACATCCTGGTCTTGTTGCTCCTGGTCCAATAAGCAGATGGGGAATGTGGTTTCTATGCTAATGAGCATTGGGTCAGGGGGTTGCAGAAGATGAGGGAACACATTGGAATAAATCTCCACTTCATGATCACGCACAATCAATCAGATCTGTGACCCGTCTCCTCCTTGTCCTCCTCTTCTGTGCCCTTTCTTCTTTCTTTTTATTTCTGCTCCTCCTTCACCTCCTTTCTTCTCGTTTCCTCCACTAATTTGTCTTCCCTTCTTGTCTCACTTGCAAATCTTCTCTATTGTCTCAACTTTCATCTTTCCTTTTCCTCTTCTGTCATTTCTTTTTCCAAAAATTTTCCTTCACTGCTTCCCATCCTTTCTTCTCCTCACCTCAATACTCTGTGTCTACTGTGTTTTCTCTCCAGCTTCTGTCTTCTGCCACCACTTGCTTTTATCCTTTTTCCTTTTTCTAGCTCTTGATCTCATATTTGTCTCCTCTGTTGTCAATAGAAACTATGACAAAAAAACATTTATTGATGTTTTTCATGATGGAACGTGACAAAAACTATGATGAATACATTACAGTTTTCATGCAGTGTTTTACTTTTACTAGATGTAAGTGTGCGGAAATCTTTTTTTTTGCCAGTTTGGACTTATTGATGGACACCTTGCCAAGATTAAGCCGAGTGGAGCGTTGGTTGTCCTACATCAACTGGTCTTACGTCCAAAACCTCCAGTTGTTGGACTAGTGTTTGGACCAATTATACTCCTTGAACCTCAAGTTTACAGATGAGTCCCCCCCCCCGTCTTCTCCAAACTTTGACCCTACGATCCAACTGCCATAGGCAGAATCTGGACTCATCGCTGAATGTAACATTCCTCCACATGTTTAGGTTCCAGTGCACGTGTTGCTGACACCAGCGCAAACGGTGGATGGCAGTCATAGCAGGCCTCCTGAGAGAGCCGTTGGCCATATTGTCCTGCACACCTTGACTACAAATCTGTAGAAGACTGCCTACAGTTCCTAAGTGCTGACAGGATGAGGACACGGTCTTCTTGGGGTGCCGTCTTCTTGGGACGCTCACTTCGCTGCCTGCCTCTGACATCCCCCTTATATAGAACTTGGCCTTCAGTTTGCAGATGGTACTAGGGCTCACTCCAAATAATGCCACAACTTGGTTTTGCGGAACACCAGCTTGAAGTTGCCCTATCAACGGGTCCTATCCAGATCAGTCAAATGTGGCATGCCGATTCTTGAAGCAGACACCAACTGACTACTGTAGCAGGGCCCATGCTCACAGGTAATGACTATCAGGTGCCAATCAGGCACCTGATTGCCAGCACCTGGGGGTACCAGTAGCTCAAAACAAGAGTCAATAGCAACAGCAAAAAAAAAGCTGTTTGGCATTAGTAGAGAAAATTTAGCAAATTTTTCATGGGCGCAACCCAAATACTCAGCTCTGCTGCTCATCCCAAAAGAAGCATTGTTACAACAAAGAAATAATCTACCAAACACAAATTTCCTTACTTTTTGTGCTTAGTTTATATATATCTTTAAGATTGAGATATCATGTTCACAAGAATAAGAAGGAAGAGGCTACCAGTTACCTTTCGTCAGTGACCTTTGACCAGCAAAATCTAATCAGTTCATCGTTGAGTCGTTGTGCCAAATTTAAGGAAACTCCCTCAAGGTGTTCTTGAGATACCACATTTACAAGAATGAGACATACACAAGGTCACAGTGACTTTGACCTTTCACAACCAAAATCTGATTAGATTATTCTCGAGTCCTAGTAATCATTTGTGACACATCTGACGACATCTGAAGGCATTCTTGAGATATAGCGTTCACAAGAATGTGACAGACAACAGACCCGAAAACATAATGCCTGTGCGAAGGCGATAGCTGTGGCCGGAGGCATTACATTTTCAGGTGAAAATTATCATAATCCAATACTTTATCCTTCAGAATTACATACAGTTTCGTGCTGTATAGTAAAAATATGCAGTATGAAATTACATAGTTAAGGTCTGAAAGGGTCTTACATGGTTGTTTCCACAATTCCAGATATTAGAAGGAATAAAAAGTTTAGCAATTAGATAAGTCACTTGAGTTAGTCACCCAGTTAATGTTTTCTTTCCTATCACACCTCAAAGACTCAGATTTGGTGAATCATGAGCTTTTTTTAGTATTCAACATTTTTATAATTGACAGCACTGAAAAATATCTGGTGAGGAGAAAATCAGCATCGTTCAATACAGCAGACTCTCAGCCAGTAAAAGATCCTTTCTTAGTTATTGAGACTTAATGTGAGCTCCTTTTTCCAACTTAGACAAAAACACTTCCAAGTCTAAAAGATAAGTTTGTCAAGGGGGTTAATTTCTTTAATGTTGCATGAGATGATTAAAAAATGGCTTCATAATACACTTGCTTGTCTTGTGGGAAATCCCCCTGGTTTCACTGGCAGCTTTCTATATTCTTAGTTTGCTTTAGTTTTACTCTCATTTGTTGGGTGGATCAGGTTGTAAATTATATTTGAACTGGCATTAAAAAAAGTCTCAGATTCCACTTGCAGAAACCTGCAGTTGCCCTGTCTAATTACAAGTGGTGTTTTCTGTCACGGCTGCCTATGTAATCATTACACTTAATCACAATCCTGCAGCTTAAAACCACAGCCGCCGCCGCCACTGCACAGTCTCTAATAATGCAGTCATAAATATATTCATGGCAAATATAATTAGGAGGAATGGAGACAGACGAGAGGAGAAGAGGAGGAGGAGGAGGTGGAGAGAGAGAAAGAGATGGAAAATAATGTTTTATTAGGGAGGGAGTGAAACCAACAGTGGGGAGGAACATGAAGAAAGAGAAGAAGAGGGGACTTAAAAATAAGATGTGGAGAGAAGTGATAATATGAATGAAAAGTACAAACAGGTGAGAAAGCTAGAAGGATATGGCAAAGGATGATAAAGATCATTCTGGCATCTAGTTTGTTTTAATCATTTCACAAAAGTATATGTTAGTTGTGGTTACGTTTAAGTTTTTTTGATTTCATACCAGCCTGATCAGACATGGAAGAGTCAAGTGAGAACCTTTGCAGCAACCACGAAATCTCACAACATCCTAATAAAAAGACACAACATGTCTGAATGTATTCAGACAACAGAAGACAGCCCAGTCACCAAAATGCCGCAACGCTGATATTGGACATTTCTGCAAACCATAAATGCCATACATTTACATATTTTATATGTATCATATCAACATTTCTGAAGTAATCTAGATCTGCAAACAATAAAACCTTTTTATATGGGGACATGGCTGTTCTTCCATGGCTCTTTTAGGGACCCGTAACTGTTTTCCCTGGAGGGGTAGTGCCAGGGTAAGACTAATCTATAAACTGTAAATTTGTGATGTATACCTTCTCTCTAAACTTCAGATTTTGATTGTACATTTTTGGTGTAGGACTGGTCTATAAGCTGGTCTTTAAAGTTGATGTTTGGGGGTGGAGGACTGGTTTATTATCTAGAGATTTTCGATGTCCAACTCCCCTTTAAACCTGAGATTTTGATTGCAGATTTGGGTGTAGGACTAGTCTATATGCTGGTCTTCTAAATTGAAGTTTGAGGGTGTAGGATTATCTATAAACTACAGATTTTCGGTGTCCAAGTCCTCTTTGAATTTGAGATTTTGATTACAGATTTGCTGTGTAGGACTGGTCTATAAACTGGAGATCCAACTCCTCTTTAAATTTGAGATTTTGATTGTACATTTGGGGTGCTGTACTGATCTTGAAGCTGGTATTTATGCAGATTTGGGCTGTAGTACTGGTCCTTAAGCTGGTCTTTATGCATATTTGGGGTGTGGGACTTTAAAGTTGTTTGGGGATAGAGGACTGGTCTATAAACTGGAGATTTTTGGTATTGAGATTTTGATTATAGATTTGGGGTGTGGGACTGGTCTATAAGCTGATCTTTGAAGTTGATTTTTGGGGATGGAGGACTGGTCTATAAACTGGAGTTTTTCAGAATCCAACTGCTCTTAAACTAGGTCTATAAGATGGTTTTTAAGTTTGTCTTTAAAGTTGACATTTGGGAGTGTAGGACTGGTCTATATGCTGGAGATTTTTGGTCCAGGACTGGTTCTTAAAGGAGAGGGAGT
This sequence comes from Epinephelus lanceolatus, assembly GCF_041903045.1. Lineage (NCBI taxonomy): Eukaryota > Metazoa > Chordata > Actinopteri > Perciformes > Serranidae > Epinephelus > Epinephelus lanceolatus. Next base: position 5,824,397 of record NC_135753.1, on the reverse strand, counting down.
GGTGTATGAATCTGAGTTTTTCAGGCATACAAATGATTATTCAATGGAAGTTTACAACTGGTCTATGACCTAAATGCTGTAGTGTGTAAAAACTGCAGGTTTGGCAGAGTAAGAATGGTCTAAAACTGGATATTTAAGGTGGTAGGACTTGTCTACAACCTTCATATTTGAGGCCCCCAGACTCCCAGCCTTGTACTTGGGCTGCAGGTTTGTTTTTTTTTACTCTCTTCAAGCATGTATTCATCAGGTTGTGAGTGTCAGAGCGGGGAGTCTTCGCCTATCGCTGCATCAGATCTGAGGATCTTTAGCCTGTCAGCCCGTCTGGATCATCTCAACCACCGGGATCAACACTGAGAGTCAGTGAGCTGTAGGACATTATCCACAGAGCTGCCAGCAGATTAACTGACACCGAGGCTAATGAAGAGCTGTCAACACGGGAAAAAAAATCACACATCTGACGCATGAGACACTGACATACAGGCAGCCAAGAAGAAAGCCTGGAAAGATGCCTGACTGATGCTCAAGAGTCAGTCTGAGTGAGTGTGTGTGTGTGTGGGCAGAACATCATTGAACTGAGCTGCAGTGTGCCACAGACGTCAGCCAAAACAGATTGCACGACACAAAGAGAAGATAGATGGCCCGAGAGCAACCATCACTGTGTGTGTGTGATGAGACAACCCCCTGCCCTCCCCCTTTTTATTCACACAGCTCTGCAATGCCAGGCCCCCTCCCTCAGCCAATCAGAGAAGCTTGGTGGTGGGGCGACGGGAGTTGTGTGTGTGTGTGTGTTTAGCCATATCGCCGTCTGTCGATGACGTCATTGTTTAATAATCACGTGAGGCATGACGGCTGCTGTGATGTGTCTGTGTGAGTAATGTGCAATCTGTATGTAGACTCCTGTTCAGAGAATCTGTCGCAGAGACAAGAGACAGGAAAGAAAAAATCATGAACAATAAATCCTGAACATCTCAACATAAAGTAACAACTTCAGTCCAATGGCAAATGTAGCTTGTTATTTATTACACTCTAATTCTCGGCAGCAGACACCCCAGAAAGTATTGGACCAAACTAAAGCTAAATCACCAGAGAATACTGGACCCAACTGGGATAAAACCCAAGAGAGTGCTCAACCAAACGAGGGTTAAAAGATCAGAAAATACTGCACCAAATCATGGCTGAAACTTCAGAGAATATTGGACCAAACTGGGATAACAACTCAAGAGAATGTTGAACCAAATTACTGTTAAATGAGTCATGAATAGTGTACTAAATCAGAGCTAAAACACCAGAGAATATTGGAATTAATCAAAGCTAGAACTCCAGACAATACCGGACCAAATCAAAGCTAAAACACCAGAGAATACTGCACTAAAATGGGGTGAAACAGCACAGATGATTGGCCAAAACTGGGATAAAACTTAAGAGAATGTTGGACCAAAGAAAGGTTAAAAGAGTTTATACTGTTTATACTGGACTAAATCAGAGCTAAAACTCCCCAAAATATTGGAGCCAATCAAAGCTAATACACAAGAGAACATTGGTACAAATCACAGCAAAAATGCCAAAACGCCACAGTTTATTGGACCAAAGGGGTAAAAAAAATCAAGAGAATGTTGGATCACATCAGGGTTCAAAGATCAGAAAGTACCAGTCCAAATCATGGCTGAAACTCTGCAGAATATTGGACCAAATTGGGATAAAACCCAAGAGGATCTTGGACAAAATCAAGGTTAAAAGAGTCATGAATATTGGAGCAAATAAGAGCTAAACATCAAAGAATGTTGGATTAAGAAAGGGCTAAAACACAAGAGATTATTAGACCAAACTGGGATAAAACCCAAAAGAATTTTGGATCACACCAGATGTCACGGATGTTGAAACAAATCAGGATTAAAATGCCAGAAAATAAGGGACTAAAACACAGCTAAAACACCAAAGACTTTTGGAATAAAATGGGCTATTACTCCACACAATATGTGACTAAAATAAGGCTAAAAACAGAGAATTATGAAGCAAATGAAATCTTAAACGCCACAGAATATTTCATTAAAACAGGTCTAAAACACCTCAGATTATTGGACTTAACTGGGATAAGAGAATAAGAGAATGTTGGTCCAAACCAGGGTTAAACGATTTGTGAATACTGGAGCTGAAGAGTTAAAATGCCAGAGAATATGAGACTAAAACAGGACTAAAACACCAGAGACTACTGGAATAAAATGGGCTTTAACTCCACAAAATATTAAACTAAAAGAGGGCCAAAACACAAGAGAATATTGCACCAAGCAAAGTTAAAAACTAAAGGAAAATACTGGACCAAATCATAGCTGAAAGGAGGGCTTGGCCTTGGAGGGAGCAGACCATCCTGGAACAAGGCAACCCATCTCACCGCCGAGGTCTTGTGGTCGAGTAGGTGCACCGCCTAGAGCAGGCAATGAAGTGAGGAATAGCCATCTCTCAAGCACAACAAGGTCAGTGGATGAGATGGAAGGGAATTGAGAAGAGAAAGTTCTCTTGGACGAGTTGTGGGACATGGAAGCATCTCAAGTTAGCTTCGTGATATGAGCCACCTACGATCTCCTGCCATCTCCAAGGAACCTCAGCCAATGGTACGGTGAAGACCCTACGTGCCCCCTCTGTCCATCTCCAGCAAACATGAAACATATTCGGGTTGGCTTCAAGACAAGCCTAACACAAGGCTGTTATACCTGGCAGCATAATCAGGCATTAAAGTGTTTAACAGCTACCCTGCAGTCCAGACAGACATCCATCAATGCCCTACCCCCTCCATCATTCCATCCGGCAAATACAAGAGGGTTTATTCGCGAAGGTGCGAAGCAAACCAAGGCCTGTATGGTAAAATCAGACACCAGCCAACTAGGAGGGGCATGAGACATGAGGTTACTAGCAGATCTGAATCAGCATCGATGCCTCTCATCTGAGATTGCTTCTACTAACCTCAGACCAGACCCAATGCTTTGGTCCTCCACACTGCGACTTGTCTAAATCATTGGGCTCACTGTGCCCTGGGAGGATGTTATGGAGGAGTCCTACGGACGGAAGAGCCTTAAGTACGCCTAGTTGGCAGCTGGTGCTGAGCAATGTGGCTGGAAAGCAAAGGTTTGCCCAGTTGAAGTGGGTTGCAGAGGCTTCGTAGGCAACTCAACTACCAGGCTGCTTAAAGAAATGGGAATTCGAATCCAAGCATAGCTTCAGGCCACTTTTTAAGCAAAAATGCAAAAAAAAAAAAAAAAATGGTTCAAGCTTTTCAAATGTCATGATTTTTGTATCTCTATCTTAAATAATTATTACGACCATTTAAGAAGATGTTCCAATTGTCGCCTTATCTTCGTCACTACAGGCGGACCTTTGTAGGCCAGAGCAGTGTAGATCTGACCAAGTGATGTACCAGCACGGATCTTATCCAGAGCACAGCCGAACAGGCAAGCCGGTGGCTATGGATTAAGAGGGAAGACGTCACTTGGGCCCCGAAATACCAATCACAACAGCAGGGAGTAGAAGCAAAGGGGCCACGCCTGGGATGCCAGGTGTTGCTGACGAGCCCTCTGGAGGTGTCGTGGGCCTATCATCAAAACACCAGTGAAGGAGGGTACCCACCTAATGCAACATGGCTCCAACTCAAGTATGTGCAACAACAATCGACCACTTAAACTCCACTTCGATTAAAGTTAGGTAAGTTTTTCTCCTGTTAGTTTCTTCTTTCTTCTCCCTTCTCTTCGCTCGTCAAAATGAGGGAGTAGGGGGAGGTAGAGTGCACGGCCTGGTCCAGTGGGGGAGAGTTCAGTCTGCATAGACGTCTCTCCTTGGCTCTGCCTTCCCTATGCTCCTTGTTGGTGAAGAGAAAGACAGGGAACTTGTTCCTAAACCAAATGCCACGGCCCCTGAGGGAGTATTTTGGATTTAAACCAAATGACAGAGGGGAGCCCAGTAATTTGGACGAGCCGGTATGCCGGGTTTGTTCTAAAACCATCTCAACAAAAAGAGCAAATACGACCAGCTTAACTGCACACCTGAGAGTGAGAGACTGAGAGTCTATTTTTTTGTATTTATAAAAGGTCTTTATTTATTTATTTTGGAAATTTATATTTTCTTTTTTTTGCATTCCTAAATACTCTTGTTAAATAAATGTTTTAATTCTCTTTAAAAGGGTGTACTTGCATCATTATGCCTTTATTATCATTATATAAATTTAAAAAAATGGTCTAAAAAGCACAATATTACGCAATATTATCACTTATCGCAATAATTTTTGACACAACTAATCGCCCAGCAAAATTTGTTATCGTGACAGGCCTACCCAGACGACACTATTACTCCCACTCATGATCTCAAGTATGTGCATCATTGTAACATCTAGCCCTTAACAGAACAAGTGCTCTTAAATATTGGACCAAACCAACACTTAAACATTTGCGAATATTGGGCCAAACCAACACTAAAATATCAGTGTATATTGGACCAAACCAACACTAAAACATCAGTGGATACTGGGTCAAACCAGCCGAAGACCACCAGTGAACTTTGGGCCAAATCAATGGAAAAGCATCCGTGAATACTGGATCAACTCAACACAAAGCTTTGTGACTATTGCACCAAACCAGTGCTAAAAAAAATCAGCAAATATTTGCCCAAACCAACATTAAAACATTACTGAATACTGGACCAAGCCAATGCTAAAGCACCACTGAATATTGGACAAAACCAAAGCCAAAGCATCAATGAATATAAGTCTCAGCTAATGCTAAAACAATAGTACTGGACCAAATCAACACCAAAACATCACTGAATAGTGGACCAAACAAATGCTAAAGCACTAATAAATATTGGACCAAACCAACTCCAAAACATCCATAAATATTGGACCAAAGCAACACTGAAGCACAAGTGGATATTTGGCTAAACCAATGAATTATTCGACAGATTTTAACAGGCTCCCCAACTGGGTGTGTTTCTGTTTGATGTTTAAGTAATACTAACCAAGCATCTGCTAAAAGTTAAGATATCTTAAATAATATCAAATGCAGTTGTTATAGCCAGAAGTAATGAGAACAATTTTCTAAAAATAAAAGTGATGAATTTTTACTGAAACTTATATTTTTGTGATGTTATTTAATATTTGTTTCATTTTTTAGATTAGGGCAGTTTGTTGCCTTCTCTGCTTCCCTTCTTTGATTTTCTTAGTCAAACACTAATTCTGATTCACTCTCATTGTTGATTCACTTCACATCTTCACTCCTCGTCTTTCACATTCGATCACTCGCTCCCCCTCCTCTTTCAATCACACTCTCTGTCCCTCTCTCCCTCCATCACTTTTTCCTTTCTACACTTCCCATCTTCCATCACTCTTTTACATCACTCACCTCTCCTCTTTCCTGTTTACATTTTTCATTCAATTTTTTGTTGCTCTTTTCCTCTTTTTTTCTCTCATTCCTCATTCCCCTTTCCCCTTTCCCACCTCTCTAATCCCCTCATTTTCAGTCTCTGCTCTTCCTCCTGCTTCCTCCATTGCTCTTTCCTCCTCCTACTCTTTTTTCCTCAAGTCAGATCAATCCTCCCTCTCACCTAATCCATTTCTCCTCCACATTTCCACCATCGCTCCTTTTGTCTCTTTTAATTCCACCTGCACTCGTTCATTCTAGCTCTCTGCTTCACACTGCAGTCCATCAATGTTCTCCCACTTCCTCCTTCATCCCACCATCTACTTATCCTTTCCACCTGGCTAACACATTTTTGCAGCCTGTCTTTGCATTTTCTATTGCTCTACTCTATCCTTAAAGTCTGCTGCTCATCCATCTTGTTTCCTCTTAATTCTTACAATGTTTATAAAACCAAACCTCCGTCTGTCTGTTTGCGCAGCATGAATAAAGATACAAGCTGTGACCATCACTGATAGACTCCGTTATTAAAACAACCTGACTTTGTTTGGCTGCACTGTAAACAGCTGCTTTAACGTTGCATTTCTAACAAAGTAGCTGCTCAATGAGTGTTTGCTGTAGTACTTAACCACACCTGCCATAACCATGGTAACTATAGGTGATGCCAAATCAACCAGGACTAAGAAGTTCAAGGATTATAACTTTAAATGATGTTATTTCTTCTTATCTTATGTTTGCTTAAAGTTGAAACAGACCATTTTCACCCCCCTCCCCTTCTATTCCTGAGATATGATGTTGAGTAATGGCCAGAAAACTGTTATACAGAACATTATGACGCCACAGTGAAGCTGACCTCTGACTTTTTGGATATAAATTGTCATCACTTCATCAATTTGTCCTATTAGACATTTGTGTGAAGTTTTGTCATAATCACCAGTGACCTTTGACCACCAAAATCTAATCAGTTCATCGTTAAGTCTAATGGGACGTTTGTGCCAAAGTTGAGGAAATTCCCTCAAGGTGTTCATAAGATATCACGTTAATGAGAAGGAGAGGGTTGCAAGATCAAAATGACCTTTGACCACAACATTTTAATTATTTCATTGTTGTTGTTGTCAAGTGAAAGAGGAGGTTTGTGATAAATTTGAAGATATTTATTCAGGGCGTTCTTGAGATATTGCGTTCACAAGAATGACAGGATGGGCAGACAACCTAAAGACATACTGCTTCCGGCCACAGCTATTGCTGGTGCAGAGGCATAGAAACTTGACTATTTCCTCCTTCATGATTAAATGTGTAACTTTGGACTTGCCTAAATGTGCCACTTTGACTAAGTTTGTATGAATATCATTGTTTTACATCAGTATAAACATTTGTGACTCTACAGATCACTATTTAAATCAGTGTCATCATTGGTCTAATATATCTATATATTTAGCCATATATCTATATATATATACAGTACAGGCCAAAAGTTTGGACACACCTTCTCATTCAATGCGTTTTCTTTATTTTCATGACTATTTACATTGTAGATTCTCACTGAAGGCATCAAAACTATGAATGAACACATGTGGAGTTATGTACTTAACAAAAAAAGGTGAAATAACTGAAAACATGTTTTATATTCTAGTTTCTTCAAAATAGCCACCCTTTGCTCTGATTACTGCTTTGCACACTCTTGGCATTCTCTCCATGAGCTTCAAGAGGTAGTCACCTGAAATGGTTTCCACTTCACAGGTGTGCCTTATCAGGGTTAATTAGTGGAATTTCTTGCTTTATCAATGGGGTTGGGACCATCAGTTGTGTTGTGCAGAAGTCAGGTTAATACACAGCCGACAGCCCTATTGGACAACTGTTAAAATTCATATTATGGCAAGAACCAATCAGCTAACTAAAGAAAAACGAGTGGCCATCATTACTTTAAGAAATGAAGGTCAGTCAGTCCGGAAAATTGCAAAAACTTTAAATGTGTCCCCAAGTGGAGTCGCAAAAACCATCAAGCGCTACAACCAAACTGGCACACATGAGGACCGACCCAGGAAAGGAAGACCAAGAGTCACCTCTGCTTCTGAGGATAAGTTCATCCGAGTCACCAGCCTCAGAAATGGCAAGTTAACAGCAGCTCAGATCAGAGACCAGATGAATGCCACACAGAGTTCTAGCAGCAGAGCCATCTCTAGAACAACTGTTAAGAGGAGACTGCGCCAATCAGGCCTTCATGGTCAAATAGCTGCTAGGAAACCACTGCTAAGGAGAGGCAACAAGCAGAAGAGATTTGTTTGGGCCAAGAAACACAAGGAATGGACATTAGACCAGTGGAAATCTGTGCTTTGGTCTGATGAGTCCAAATTTGAGATCTTTGGTTCCAACCACCGTGTCTTTGTGAGACGCAGAAAAGGTGAACGGATGGATTCCACATGCCTGGTTCCCACTGTGAAGCATGGAGGAGGAGGTGTGATGGTGTGGGGGTGTTTTGCTGGTGACACTGTTGGGGATTTATTCAAAATTGAAGGCACACTGAACCAGCATGGCTACCACAGCATCCTGCAGCGACATGCCATCCCATCCGGTTTGCGTTTAGTTGGACGATCATTTATTTTTCAACAGGACAATGACCCCAAACACACCTCCAGGCTGTGTAAGGGCTATTTGACCAAGAAGGAGAGTGATGGAGTGCTGCGGCAGATGACCTGGCCTCCACAGTCACCGGACCTGAACCCAATCCAGATGGTTTGGGGTGAGCTGGACCGCAGAGTGAAGGCAAAGGGGCCAACAAGTGCTAAACACCTCTGGGAACTCCTTCAAGACTGTTGGAAAACCATTTCAGGTGACTACCTCTTGAAGCTCATGGAGAGAATGCCAAGAGTGTGCAAAGCAGTAATCAGAGCAAAGGGTGGCTATTTTGAAGAAACTAGAATATAAAACATGTTTTCAGTTATTTCACCTTTTTTTGTTAAGTACATAACTCCACATGTGTTCATTCATAGTTTTGATGCCTTCAGTGAGAATCTACAATGTAAATAGTCATGAAAATAAAGAAAACGCATTGAATGAGAAGGTGTGTCCAAACTTTTGGCCTGTACTGTATATATATATATGTATATATATATATATATATATATATATGTGTGTGTGTATATATATATGTATGTATATATATATATATATATATATATATATATATATATATATATATATATATTTAGTATCAGTATCAGAAAAATGGAAAATATGCAGTCAGGACTATATGAATTATAAAATAGATAAAAGCTTTGACTTTGATATAGACCTACTAAAGGCTCTGTGAGCACTGTGCAGATGTGTTACAGTATGTAGGTATCTGCATATGTATTTCAAAATAAAAGACCCTGCGCTGGTGTTAAGTTTAAAGGGAGGACTGGTCGCTCCCAGTTTCAGACAGCTGCTGTATTGGACCAATTAAAGGAACACGTTAATACGAAGCCCTCGGAGGCTCATCTTTTCACCTCACTACATCTTACGCAGCCATATACTCATCCATCACCATTAGCAGTCCTAAATTGACTATTGGCAGCCTCCACCAGTCTCTCAACACTATGATTTATAGATGGAAATTCTCACTGGCAGCTCTCGAGGAGAGAATTACAACTGCAATGCAACATGGGAGTCAACCGGGCAGAAAAAGAGCGGAATTGGACCTTGCATGTTTAACATCTGAACTCAAAATGACATGAGGATATAAAAAAATTAGGACAAGAGAAATATCAAACTAAAATCTATAAAGACAAGAACAATTACATTCATAGAAAATTTACAAAAAAGAACTTTGCAGAAAAGTAGAGCTTTTTAAAAAACATGAAAAAAAAAAAAAAAAAAATCCAGAGGAAAACCATGCATCTGCAAACATCCACTTTTCATGAGCTGGGAAAATACCCCTGATCTCAGCTTTGTGATGGTGCATATTTCAGAAAATCTGATGGGGTTTTAAATGGCCTAAAAGGAAGAATATTCTAAAACTCTAAAGAAATCATTCAGTTTATCTGAAAAATTCAACAACACTAAATTGGAGGTACGTGACTTTCACTGCACACCAACAAAATGTTGGTAATAAAACTCAAAGATTCTGGAATCTTTAATGTTTAACTAAAACTGAATGATCCTCTGTAACATGTCATAAGCAGTCAACTCATAAATCAAAATTCTTTAACCTGCTTTTACACACCTGCTTTCTTTATTTGAGGTTTGTTTCCACATTAATATTCGTAATATGTGTTTTTTTTTTTGTTGTTTTTTTTAAAGATTATTTTTATGGGCGTTTTGCCTTTATTGACAGGACAGAGAGTGAAATGGGGAGACAGAGAGAAAGAGAGAGTGGGGACTGACATGCAGCAAAGGGCCGCGAGCCGGATTTGAACCCGCAGCCGCTGCAGCTGTACATGGGGCGCTGGCACTATCCACTACGCTACCGACGCCCCCGTAATATGTGTTTTACTGCTCTTCTTTCATCGTGTTTTCTTACATTTGGCATCGTACCACATTTTGTTTGTGGTTAGACTGTTGTGTCCTTTGCTATTTTTAAAAGGTCAAGAGTGAACCATCAGTCCCTACATAGACGAAAAGTCCTTTAAGTGCTCAGAAAAAAATGGAAATTTGAATATCTACTATTCCATGACCACAAGACAAACTCCATCTGCTGAGGAAGATCATGTGATTATGACTTACAGCCTGTTAACACCTGGTAATAACGTGTTTTGGTTATCTGAACACAAGTGGACAGCCGAGACACTTTCACATCCGTGTCATGCGCCTCCAGATGACCCTTTGTGTTCAGATCTCGTTGCTGCCTTTTTCACTTTTGCTAGAAGGTCAAAGGGCCTCACGCACAGTAATTACATCCACACACTGGCTAGCTCCTTGTGGGGACTGCCCATTGTTCTGATGGCCCAAAGTTCTGAAGCCTTGTTAGTCCAGAAAGTGTCTATTGGACTGACAGCCCATCTTTCCAACAGCCTTTTATCCCAAAAACAAACAGCCATTGCTCCAAAGTCACTAATGGGACTAATGGGGCTTCAGAATTTTGCAGGGCTGCCATGCCACTGTCAGAACAATGGCATGGCAGCCTGCTCACTGGCATGCTCACGTTAGCGGTTGTGTCAGTAGAGCTGGAGATATTGCTGTCAGCAAAATTTAACAAATAAAACGATAGATGATCACACAAAACTTCCTCCAACTCGTAAAATGGGTAAGCTATAGAGCATTACCGCACTGTCACCAGAAAAACACCACTCCCTGCGTGAAGGACGTTCTTGTGTGGGATCATCAGGACGCATTTGCATTCACCATACAAAAGATATGTGGTCTCATACATTACAGACCAACTCTGCAAGTGCTTTGAGTGATCGGATCACAGTGGACCTCATTCACAAACGAATCTGTCCTTAAACCATGCATATGAATGTTTAATGCGCAAATCTGGGATTCATCAGTATGTTCTTACCAAAATTTGTTTGTACTCTTCAAACAAATTTAGCTCTACCTCAGACCATGTGTACGCACAAATAATGAAACCTGGCTGTCTTAGAAAATGTAAAAACACACCTTTAAACAAAATGCATAGTGTATTAAAACTGCCTTTATTAAAAATGGTTTAAAAAGACAACAATATCAAAAATGTTAATTTACTAATGCATGCACTGACTTAATGCACTTTCATCCTAATCAATTGTTGTCATTATTAGAATATTCAACTAAAATGAGTGTCTCAGTCCTTGCTACTATAAACTGTACAGTTTTGTGCAGGTTTGTGCAAAAGTTTACAGAGAGTATTTTCGTCATCAAAAAGATGTGCGTTCAACAATTCATCTTGGCTTTTGTCTGGTTGAAACTTATGTTTAGGTGCTCCAGACACAGTACATATGATCTTACAACTCTTTTTAAACCTGAGTAGGTGGTTTACAAAGCCTTTCATTCACCCACAGACACTGATGGTGGCAGAGCTACCAGGCAGGACACTGGACGACCCATCCTGAAACTTTTGGCTTTGAATATCATTCTCAAAGACACTCCAGCATGTAGACTGGGAACTGGAAAATATGTACAACTCTTCCTTTTTTATTTTTACTGTGTCTATCCAGAACTTTTCTCGACAAAGTTCAAAAGTGCTGACTCTAACTATGACAATGGCGGGATTTCATTGTGTCCGACTGTTTCACTCATTGTCACTCTGAATACAAGTGCAGACTTCGTGTCTGACCTCTTGAACGTGAACTCTCCCTGCGGTGCAAGCGCTGCTTTGAATCAGCCTCCAGTAATGAATATAGATTATGAAAACAATATGGGCTGAAACAGTCTGCCTGTTATTGAGCTTGGCTCCTGAATTAGTAATGAGAACGACATAAATTATGCAGAGTGATTAGTAACCAGGCAACACGCAGGTTTACCTCTCCATTTATAGATCAGTGTAGTAGGAGGGGGTTGGAGCGAGAGACAGAGACAGAGCGACACGAGAGGGAAAAACTGTGTGTTCAATTTAAACAGACTTCAGGTATAAATCAGGGCGAGTTAAACTGGACATCTGAGTTTGTTTCTAATTCAGTTTAGCTCCAGAACTTTGATTTATTTTGGGTTTCTGAGTGTTTGAAGATGGGAGTCATCATCTCTGTCTGACCTGCTTTTTTTAACCCCAATGAAGCTTCAACACTACAGCCTGGAAACAAAGTCTTTGTTTTACTAACAGGTGTGTAGGATAATAAACTCTTAAACCCTAAACTTTTATACCTTCCACCCCATTTAATCTGATGAAAGAAAAACAATCTTATGTAGGAACCTTAAATGCTACCCTCTGGAGACATTTGTTTGCTTGACTGGTTTGACCAACAATCTTTGATCATCTGTAACTACTTAGTAAGGGTGCTCTGCCTGAGCGGCCACTGATTATTTTAAGCTGATACTGATCAAAATAGTTTGACTGGAGGTCTCTATAAAGGCCAATCAGAAGACCTGACCATTTAATGCAAAACACGCAAGGCAATTTGCAATTGTGCTGCTACATCTGGTGGTTCTGACAAACTGCAGCTTCCACCAAACATTCACTGCTAACTGCTGACTGTGTAACGTGCTTTTCACCTGATAAACTATCAGGAGCCTACATGACACTCATAAAAACACAGGGATTTTATAAGTTAAATAATTCATAGCCTATGGATAAATTATTTTCTGTTTGTCTTCAAGGTATACTCTGCAGGATTGTCGGTTACTGTTTGTAAGCACATTTGCCAGTGAAAGTGAAAGTAAAAGCTAACCCCAGACAATCCCTCATTTGGCGTTTTGCCTCGCTGTATTTGCTGTAGATGCTGTGCCTCTTAGATGCCTGCTGTTGATGGTCTGGCACCTGGTCTCTACATTTTAATAAAGCCCTGACCTCACCTGAGCACTGTGGGGGATATGCCCATAAATGTCCTGAAGACAGAAATAAAAAGAAAATAATAAAATCCAGGCAGAGGGCAAAATCTCTGAAGATGAAACACCACCACACACTGAGAGTGGGTCATAAGTGATAATTAAGCGGGATTACTGTTGTATGAGTCTAAACATTGCTTTTTAGGACAATCCCTCATAGTATATCTTTAAAAGGAGACAAATGTGCCTGGGGTACTGGTAAAAAAAAAAAAAAAAAAATGAGCCACCACTGATGATTCAATATTCTAGATTTAGATAACTTAATTTGTCTTGGACATAAAGGCTGCCTAAAAATACATACATAATGCAGAAACTGACGTAAAGTGTGTGGGAGAGACAAGTACAGACAAAATGCATTCAAATACATGAAACGCTGCCCCTTATTTTACACCCTCCTTTAGTAGATTCACTGATAGAGAGATGAAAAACTTTTTATTCAGGTATCTCCTCATGGGAGGGGTCTGCAATAATTTTACTAGCCTTTTGATGAGCTGAGCTGAGTTGCTGTGCGTTTACCTGTGCTGTAAGGTTGTGTGCACTGTAGCTTTGTTGTTTAAAGTCACTCAAAACTGATAAATAATGAATGAATGGAAGGCACCATTCTAAAAGCTGTAACTCACTCCCTGCCATCTTGTAATTGTAATACTTAATATACAATGTTGGTAATAATAGTTTAAAAAATAAATAAATAATACTACACGGTTAATAGAGGGTTTCAAATAGACCGGCTGACTCTGCTTCCAGTGATTAGTGATCAGCCCTGAAGCTTCAGTCCAGTGTGTAGGATTTAACAGAATACATTGGCAGAAATGATACATAATATAATAAGTATGTTTTCTTTAGTGCACAACCACTTAAAAATAAAACTTGTAGTGTTTTCGTTACCTTAGAATGGCCACTTCCATCCACATAGGGAGGGAGTCCTCGTCTACGGATATCTCCATGTTGCATTGCCATGTTTCTACAGTAGCCCAGAACGGACAAACCAAACACTGGCTCTAGAAAGGGCAATTCATGTTTTTGCATCAACCACAATAGTTGGCAGCCCCTCCGCAACAAGAGTGTTGGAAAAACACATTTTAACATGAAACTGTTTTATTTGGAGTTTTTACTGGTTTTCATTAAGTGGTCTGTTTGTTTTTTGTAGAGGAAGAGAACTCTGTGGGTCATTCGGCTCCTAGTAAAGAGCCAAACTTATTGGGAGGTTTTAAGTTATAAGAGAAAAAGAAAAAAACACTCCTACACACTGCCCCTTTAAGATAAACAGAGAGACAACTGTAAACTACAGCAGATTGCTGAACTTTAGTAAAGACAAACAGCACATGTGCATGGACCTTATAAATCATCAGCATGTCCAAATACTGACTTAACCAAATCATTCAATAACATCACTGAAGCTTGATGACGGTGGTTGTTGATGCAGATTACCATGAAAGTCTCTATTTTTTAATTGGTGTTCAGTCAGCAGCTGTCTGGTTTCAGACCTGATCATCAATTCTTAGAACCAAAGCAGAAAATAGATAAAAGCATCAGTTCAGTTACTGTCATCTGCTTTTATTCTGAAACTACACTCACTGTGTTTTCGTTGGACTCATGTTTGTCCTGCCTGAGTGGGCGCACGCAAACATGAGTCATGATTCCACAAATACTGTAGTGCTTTGTATTTTTTTTAGCATAAATCCCACTTAAACTAAACACACACATACTCAGGTATATGACGCAGCTTCCCACTGCTTACCAAAAACAAACCTCCTACTCCTGTTTTTTTCTCTGCTAATTTCACTCTACTCATGCGAACAAGGGTACGTAGGAAACACACACTCACAGGTGTGAGTGTGAGTGTCCCCACACCAATCAGCCATGCTGCAGAGATCAGGCTGTAATTATGGACGGATTACTGAGAAATGGCCAGGCTTTGGCGAGGTTAGGTGGAGGAGCTGTTCACACAGCTTAGCGGCCTGATCCTCTGTTTAGTGGAGGTTAAGACACTTTGTCATCCACACAGTGATAATCAACAGTCCCTGTACACCAGCCCAGATTATAAAAAGACTAACGAGGGAGGCAGAGAGCTTGCAGAGGCAGCGAGGGTTAGACAAAGGAAGGTAAAGTAAAGAACTGAATTACATTTGACACATTCTGACTGCCATGTTGAACGCCCTTAGTTCTTTGTTATGTCCGACGTGATACATACCTCACACTCATCATTTAAAGAGGACCTGCTATGCTCATTTTCAGGTTCATGCTTGTGTTTTGGATTTCAACTAAAACATATTTACCTACTTTTAACATTCAAAAACACGTTATTTTTGGTGTCTCGGCATGCCTGCTCAGTCATTGCAGCCGGTAAATGACAGAAACAGAGTATGGTGGCACTTTGCCATGAATATCAATAAAATCATCAATTAAAGCTTCTAAAACAACTGCACATGTTCCAGCAGGAACTGGGGAGAAATTAACATCAGCAACCAAGAATGCATGGTTCCCAAACATTAGCGACATGTAGCAGCGTACTTGCAGCTCGGGAATGACTTTATTAGAGTATAGTGGCACTTTCTACAGTGAAAAACCACCAATGAAAGCTTCTAAACACAACCCGACATGTTCCAGGAGGAAGCTAATACTGGATAATACTAGATGGGGACATTCACGTTTGTGACTGCCATTGTAGTTAGCAGCCCCTCAGCAATGAGCAGCATCAGAAAGACAGTTTTTTTTTTTTATGTAAAACTGCTTTATTCAGTGTTTACCGGTTTAAATCACCTGGTCTATTTGCTTTAGAAAGGAAGAGACTTCTGTGGGTAATTTAGCTCTGGTAAAAACCTCCTGAACAATGAACACTGAAGGAATTCTAACCAGGAGAAACTTCAGCTGGTTGCAATCTGCAATCCTCATCATTTGATGCCATTAAATCCCCTTAAATTTGACACACTAAACCTTTAAAGAGCAATGAACTTTTAATTCTAAAGAATTTGATGCCTCTTACGACTAACAGACAATCTTGGAGAAGCTTCAGGAACACCTCAGTTACATAACAGTTACAGTTACAATCCAGCAGGTATGCTGCAGTCAGCTACCAGGGATGGATGGCTTGGGAGCCAGGTGGTGTGCTGGTGGATTTAGGGAGTGAAGGGTGAATTAGATGGAGAGTAAAACCACAAATGATGGACTTTTTGGCTCAGGGGCTGGGAAGCTAAGAACTATAAGGACTGTACATCATCCACTCCAAAAGTGTACCTGCACGCTACTGGTAAGCGACACTGTGTCATCTTTGTTTTATTTTTCTTTGGTCAAGTAGGCGGGGGTGTAGAGAGAAAAAAGGGAAAATCACTGAGCCTGAGTCTTATGGAGAATAAGTCATGGTGCACTGCATTGTGGGTTGTAGCAGCCATTTTCAACAGAGACAAAAAACAAGAATGGACCAGTCAAAGAGCAAGTGCAACATCCACTACCAAAACAAACTGAACATGGAATCAAAAGAACACTACTTTGCAAAATTAAAGGAAATACTCAGCCTTAATCTGTATGAACATAAGGAGTGGACAGGCGGTTCAATGAGCTGCTGAATGTAACATTTCTGGATGTGTTGCCCTACCTTGTTTGCGGTGTGAGCACATATTTGAGCATTTCAGAAATTCTAAATCTCTTGAGGCCCACCTTCAGTTCACAAATGGAATGGTGTATGCTAAACAAACGGTCGACTGCTATGTACTCCCTACATTCTGATTAGCAGGACTCAGTTTAACCTTTCATCACCCCCTTTTTCATTAAAACACGGGCCCATACGGGCGGATAAACTGTGTCCTCTCTGGACTACAAACTGGATAATGAGACACGACAACATCACTGGCAGAAGGAGGGAAATCCCCTCAACTCCAACACACTTCCACAAACACCACGGTGTGTGTGTGTTTACTTACTGCATGTCAGAGTGTGTGAAAGGCTGTGTGTAGTTGTGTGTATGTGTGTGTGTGTGTCTCTGGCTCTGCTGCCTGCAGATCTAAATGTCTGTCTGCCTCTCCATCTGTCTACCTCCATCACAGTTGGGAAATGCTGGGTGAAACCATTTCTCCTCCTCAAACTGAAGATAAACACTCCACAGTGATCGTACCCTCTGCTCTTCAAAGGGACATAGTGAATCTATCCAAGTGTATTTGTCTCCATAAACAAATGCTACTTTTTCTTTGTACCCTTTGCGAGTTATATATTTAATTTCACATTGCAATGCAGTGTTTCCCTCGGGTGTGCGGACCATCTGTTGGTTGAAATGAGATTTACAGCTGCCCTAATCAATATTCTTATATTATCAGTGGATCAAGTCGTTCATGGTGACAAAGACACAGAGTTAAAGTTTCCATCACCACCATTGATGTTTTTAGCCTCTTTTAAGCTCAGAGTTTTGGTTTTGTGGCACGTCCGGTTCAGTCTCTTCAGTTTTTATCAAAAAAGCTGTAAAAAGGTCCCTGTACTCTACCTGTGCAGCAGCAAACAACAGACAGACATAGTAAGACACTAGCCGGTGAATAAAGTGGAGCATTTAGCAGTTAAAGAGACAGATATTTCAGAAGTTGGTGGAGACCAAAAACAGAACTAAAACAGAGTGAATGTAGGACTGATATTCATAGGTGACACAGAGTTTGGCAACTGTTTGCTAAAAGCCCAGACACACCAAACTGACATCAAAGAACTAGTGGCAACAAAGGCCGACTGTTGCATGTCTGTGTACCAGCCAAAAAGTTGCACTTGAACACACCCCAAAGACGACAGCCAACAGGCAACTAGCATGTCAGTTCAGTATCTGTGTGAGAGGAAATAACTCTCCATACCAGCAGAAGGCGGTAGTCTGTATTCATCATTCATAAAGGGAAACTCAAAGACCGACAGGATGGATTTAAGCAGGCTGTTCTCATGCACTGTTTGTACGTTTTCCTAAGAAAAAAATGCACCAACATTCTTACATATCCCATGTAATGATGAACCAGTAATTTATGCATAACCTATGTGTTTTAGAAGATTGCGATCACATGACCAATATACTGATGGGACTAACGAAGGAAGCGGCCCTGAGTAGTCCACTTAGAGGGCAGGTTGGAGCACCGGATAGGTCACAAAACACAAAACTCTCCCCACTGGATTTTCCCCAAGAGACTAGTGTTGGCAACCGTGTGAAATTTGAGTGAACTCCAGTCATTTTAAGGTAGTTCCAATAGTGCAGAGGGTATAAGCAGGTGTATTCAGAGTAAACCCACCTCTTTCTCTAGCTGTTAACAGTATACCAACCTATCAGTCAAAAAAACCCCACTGAAATATAAGGGATAGCATACCCACTTCTGCCTTGGTAACCTACCTTTCTACTTATTAGTATACCCATCTCATTAGCTACCGCTACACCACTAGGTACTTCCTTAACATGTTTCTTTTCCTAACCACAGTAACTTTACTTGCCTAAACCTGACCTCTGTAACTTAACATTAATGATATGACGTAACTACATCATGGGATGCTAATTCGTAGCTAAAGCCAGACTCCATCAAGAAACAGTAATTTAACATTGCTGAACACAGGAGCTGCTGCTCTACTACTGCCATGATCAGTTATTTTGTTTGTGTTTTTGTGTAACGTTGGTATTACATAGAGTTAGTTTGAATTCACCAAAGTAACACAACAATACAAACTACCTAACTGTTCGAGGCAGCTATAGACCAGCAGCTCCCGTGTCCAGTGAGCTAAAATTGCTGTTTTTGTCAATGGAATCTGGTGGCTGTGATGGCTTCATCCAGGGACGACATTTTTCTGTGGGCCGACGAAGCAGTTAGCATCGCACTGGTTCCCTCGTCAAAAAAGCTATGGAATTTTTTCTATTAGATTTTGGATTATTGCAGAAAATAACTTATGTGGCAAACAAAAGTTTGTGATACTTACTTGTTTTGTTTAGTGAGATAATCTTCACAAATTAACACACTTTTATGATTTTTGAAGCTTGAATGCATTCGTCAGAGGTAAAAAGCTAACGTAATGGTTTAAACAAAGTACACCACAGTCAAATGACTTAACATCGCCCCCACAGCAAGGCTGTAAAGCCATGTTTGGCATGATGACATTATGTAGTCTCATTTAGCCACTTTTTAGCAACCACCTTTTTTAAGATACATACAAGCTTCAAAATTTACATTGGGGTATTTACTGATATTTCATGTTGTAGAAAAACATGTGAAAGTCTCTTAAGCCAAAAACCCAATTTAATAACCCATTGACTTTGATACAAGGGAACCAGGAGTGCTAAAATGATAACTAATTTCTGCATTTTAGGACTCATTCCTGCAGCTCTATGGCTAAAAAATAATCTTACCTAATTTAACAAATTTATTTTGATCTCAATCCCTCTTGACTTCAGTTGTTTGTTTGTTTTCCTCACTTCTGTTTCTCTTCTAGGGTGCTCAGCTGAACTGCCAATCAAAGCAATTTCTCTTATCACCTGGCTCTGGCATCTCAGACGCTGATTCAACATGCTGAATCAGTTGAAAAAAATCCAACAAGGGCCGACTAGTGCCAACGGTGTGGGACACACCACAAAGACTAGGAGGACAAATGATAACTGACCACCCAGAATTTACTGATGGCTGGGAGTCGACTTTGTGTGTCAGGGCCTTCACATGTAGCCCGTAGCAGTGTCCAGCAGTTGGAAATATATATATATATATATATATATATATATATATATATATATATATTTAATGCAAGTTCAAGGGATCAATGTGTATGTAATTATTTGGACAATGATACACTTGTCATCATTTTGGCTCTGTACACCACCACAATGGGTTTTAAATGAAACAATGAATACCTGCTTAAAGTGCAGACTCTCAGCTTTCATTTAAGGCTTTTTTCAAAAATGTAGTATGAACCGTGTAGGAATGACAACCATTTCTTCACACAGTCCCCCAACTTTAAGGGCTCATAAGTATTTGGACAAACTAACATAATCATCAATTAAACAGTCAGTTTTAATACTTGGTTGCAAATCCTTTACAGTCAATGACTGCCTGAAGTGTTGGACACATAGGCATCATCAGATGCTGGGTTTCTTCCCTGGTGATGCTCTGCCAGCCCTTTACTGTAGCCGTCTGCACTTCCTGCTTGTGTTTTGGGTGTTTTGCCCTCAGTTTTGGCTTCAGCAAGAGAAACGCATGCTCAGTTGGATTCAGGTCAGATGATATGACTTGGCCATTGCAGAACATTCCACTTCTTTGCCTTAAAAATGTCTTTGGTTGCTTTTGCAGTATGCTTCAGGTCAATGTCCATCTGCACTGTGAAGCATCGTCCAATGAGTTTTGAAGCATTTGGTTGAATCTGAGCAGATAATGGTGCCCCAAACACTTCAGCTTTCATCCTGCTGCTCTTGTCAGCAGTCACATCATCAATAAATACAAGAGAACCAGTTCCACTGGCAGCCATACATGGCCATGACATAACAGTACCTCCACCATGCTTCACTGATGAGGTGGTGTGCTTTGGATCATGAGCAGTTCCTTCCCTTCTTCCTTCTCTTCTCTTCCCATCATTCTGGTAGTTGATCTTTGTTTTATCTGTCCATAGTATGCTGTTCCACAACTGTACAGGCTTTTTAGATGGCTTTTGACAAACTCTAATCTGGCCTTCCATTTTTAAGGCTAACCAATGGTTTGCATCTTGTGATAAACCCTCGGTATTTATTCTAGTGAAGTCTTGTCTTGCTTACAAGAGCAGCAGGATGAAAGCTGAAAGTGTTTGGGGCACCATTATCTGCTCAGATTCAACCAAATGCTTCAAAACTCATTGGACGATGCTTCACAGTGCAGTTGGACATTCACCTGAAGCTAAAACTGAGGGCAAAACACCCAAAACACAAGCAGGAAGTGCAGACGGCTGCAGTAAAGGGCTGGCAGAGCATCACCAGGGAAGAAACCCAGCATCTGATGATGCCTATGTGTCCAACACTTCAGGCAGTCATTGACTGTAAAGGATTTGCAACCATGTATTAAAACTGACTGTTTAATTGATGATTATGTTAGTTTGTCCAAATACTTATGAGCCCTTAAAGTTGGGGGACTGTGTGAAGAAATGGTTGTAATTCCTACACGGTTCATACTACATTTTTGAAAAAAGCCTTAAATGAAAGCTGAGAGTCTGCACTTTAAGCAGGTATTCATTGTTTCATTTAAAACCCATTGTGGTGGTGTACAGAGCCAAAATGATGACAACTGTATCATTGTCCAAATAATTATGGACCTGACTGTATATATGCATGCAATGATTTCTTGAAAAAAATCCCCTTTGTTATTTGACAAACAAGTTTTTTCCCTGTCAGTGTGTTAAATGATTCTAAATAGTACAATACCCACAAGGTAATACACTCATACACTCTAAAAATCCAAACTATCCCTTAACAAATGCATCTTCGGAATCGTAGTTAACGTTGCCACTGAAGTTTATATGTCTACAGGCTGATTCAAATGTTTTTAACAGTTCTCCATCCTTTGAACCGACGATTCAATCAAGAGAGCGTCATGTTCCAGCAACGTCCCCTGACACTGTCTGTGGGTGAAATGAATAGGATCCTCCGTCCACACAGCAGTGCGTCACATCATCAGACCTCATGCTAACATGAGTACACATACGTGTAGGTGTAACTCCTGTTTGACCTCTCCTTGTGTCTCCTGTCCTGTTGTTATGACCCTTTCTTGTTTTACCTCCTCGCTGTTTGTTTTAATTATTCCCACACAGTTTGACCTCCTCCTTGTCGTTTACTCCTGTTACCATCAAACTCCTTGACCCCTCCTTGTTTTTTCTCCCGTTACCATGGCACCTCGCTGACCTCTCCTCATTTTCTCCCCACAGAGTGACAGGTGGCAAAAAAAAAAAAAAATGAGATGAGATATTTAATGGTGTCAGACATGATTAATCACTAGCAGAGAGGTGAAGTGATTCCAAACAGTGATTCAACCTGAGCGATCTGTAATGAGAAAAGAGCCCGGCTGCCTGTTACCTTAATAAAGATGTCTACATGTTAATTAGACTGACACGCCTGAGTGCAAGATGTGTGTGTGTGTGTGTGTGTGTGTATGTGTATGTGTATGTGTATGTGTGTGTCTCTGAGGACTGGCTGCTGCTGACGGTAGAAGAAGAAGACGCTGCAGACTTTTGACTTTCTCTGAAGACCTGGTAAGTGCGGAATAATAATTTATACGGCAGATCGCTGGCTAACAGAGCTCATTGTCTCTGTAACGAGTTAAGAGCGCTGCAGAGAGCCGCTCTGCTCCACCTGAGGCTCATCAGGACAGGAAGTTGGATAAATGAGACGCCCCGGACTCGTTCTACATTAGCTCTATTACACCTGCACACACACACACACACACACACACACACACACACACACACACACACACACACACACACACCTTACACAGCTCCTCAGGTGTGTGTATGAGCATAATGAGAGCTGCTTTACAAAGAGAAGAGATGAAGCTGGAAATCCTGAAGGTAAATTGGAGATAAATCATAAAATAAATGATTTAAATCAACCTATTTAAATAAAGTAAACTGCAGGTAGTGATGCCGATGCACTGAGACTGACAAATGGAGAAAAATGTAGCACCTGTGACACAGCAGTGGGATGTGCTTAAGGACAATTTTAAGGTACTTTTTCCACCTACTTTTTATATGCGGCTTTCTATGTCTACTCCACAACATCTCCGAGGGAAATATTGTACTTTTTACTGCACTGCATTTATCTGATAGCTTTATTTATTTGACAGTTTCTGATTATTATACAAAATATGAATGAATGAATAAATTATGATATATTTTATTTACATGAAACTACCAGCAGTATGTTAAGTAGTAAAAATGAACATACAGATGCAGCAATAATTATAATCCAGTAATTTGCATTACTCTGAAATGAGCCATTCTGCACAATAAGTTCTTTTAATTGAGAAGCACATTTTGATTCTGATCCCTTGTGTGGACAAGAATGGCTAGGGTTGGGGAATAATGAAATACAAGTGACAGCGTAACGTATTTAAAAAACAAAATATAACTGACCGTATACTGTAACAGTTAGAGTTTAAATTTTTGGTATTCTGTATACAGTTACTGTCTTACAAAATAGATTACTTGAGGGGATTATGTTATTTGTTTTTTCTTGAATTTGCTCTAACACCGTGTCCTGACTGAACGCAACACGAGCAAACATCAGTTTGATTGTACTGTTTTCTATTGGTATTTTCTAACTGGCAGCTAGCGAGGGAGAGTGACACAGTGCTGCCGTTTTGAGCTGAACTGTTAGACTGTCAGACATCCTGTTTCTATTTATTCCTGTTGTTTGCTTTGAAAGCTCTGCAACGGTCACGGAACAGCTGATTCATGAAGTTGAAATAGGCATTATCTATACAACAGCTCCTCATTTCATTACAGAAACCTAAACATGGTGTCATACGGTGTCACCTGGCTGGAGGAAGATCACCAGGGAGCTGGATGTTTCTGGTAAATGACCATCGCTAATAACAACCTACCAGTTGCTGGCTACACTGTATATCATTTCCAGTATATATCCCAAAATACAGCTTGGGTTTCCTGTTTAAAAAGTACAAACGTAGAAAGACAGCAGGTGCTTGTTGAGTGCACAGCTGATAGGAAGCCTACATGGTTTGCAACAGAGGCGAATATTTAATGAATTCAGGAAAGAGAGTACCACTTGCTTGTTGTTAGGACATGTGTAAAATCCATATGAAGCACATTTCCCATCACAGATTTCTTTTTTTAAGTGTGTGAAGTGCAGCTGCCATACAACAGTGGCAGAGGAGATGCACAGCCAGGCAATTTGGCACGAAAATATAAGACCCAGACAAATGACCTTAGCAAGATAATTTTGAAGCATTCCAAAAGTGATCCAAAATATTTAGAATTCATTACTTAGTTTGAGTAATCTAATGGAATATGGTTAAATTACATTTTAGGGCATGTATTCAGTATGGCTATTTAAGAATAAAACAAAGAAAAATATTTTTAATAGGGAGTCTGATATAATACTGGGCGGTTGTGGCTCAAAGGTGGAGCAGGTGGTCCACTAATCAGAAGATCAGCGGTTAGATTCTGGGCTCCTCCAGTCCACATGTCGAAGAATCCTTGGTCAAGATACTGACCCCCCAATTTGGTCCCGATGGCTGTTCTATTGGTGTGTGGGTGAGTGAGAATGGTAACTGAGTAGCAGGTGGCACCATGTATGGTAGCCTTGGCCATCAGTGTGTGGCTGTGTTTATAAAAGGGTAAATTTGACATGTGGTGTAAAAGCGCTTTGAGTGGTCAGAAGACTAGAAAAACTATGTATGTGCAGCCCATTTACCATTTGATAAAAAAAAATCTGAGAGACTGTAACTTTAAGGTTAAGTTTGCCAAAAAACAATAGACAAAGTGGGTTTGTGAGCTGCCTGGTAAACTGAAGTTGGGGCATTTAAGTCCGTGAGCTAAACATAATGGTGAATGTGGGATTAACTACACAGTAATAAAACAACTTCAGATGCCAAGAAACATCACAATCTGCTGTCAGCTCACATTAATAAAAACAAATGTATGAAATATTTGCCATGACACATCAGTTTCTTGGCCCTTTGCTTGCTGGCGACAGTTGCTTAAAAGCATCATCAATATATGGATATGTCCAATCAGCACATTAAATGCATCATTAGAGTCTGATTCACATATTATTCACAGTGATTTATCTCTGCAGTCTGCTCCCAGCTTCAACCCCTTCCCTCCACCAATACTGACCAACCAATCACCTGCTGTGTCCCACATGGACGTTATAATTAATTAATCAGGTCTGTTGTTTGTCTGCATCACATGCCATTCATGTTGTGTGTCCTAAACCTCCTTTCACTGATGTCATCATCACCATCATTTGCTTTGTTGTTTTGGGCCTGTTTGTTCCAGTGAAGGGCAATATTAATACTGCATGACAAAATGTTCTTCCAGCTTTACATCAACAGCTTCTGTTTGTCCCTTTCCTGTTTCAATCTGTTTCAATATGATCATTTTAAAGGTTCTGTTTGTAAAGCTTTGTTTCTAGTGATACCTCTCTCTGAGGCTGTTAAGTAAACTGCAGTCAGGATCCTCCGTTGCTGTGAGTGGGCACCTGTATCGACCACGACAGTGACTAACATGAGACTGCGTGTGACTGACCAGCATTACTTAGATAGAATACAGGAAAATAAGTTACAATCATATTTAGAATAATGTTGATGAATTTACTATTTTTGAGTGCACAAATGAGACAAGAATTAGCTAGTGCATCCTTTCACTTCAATTTCTGCCGCTCAGAGATTATTTTTCCCTGGAGGAGCACAAATGGCAGCTCTGAAGACAGACCTTCAGTCAGCCTGTAACAGTTTGAATTCAGCCAGCGCAAACCTCATTGGTAGATGAAAGTCTGTCTCCGGGCTGCCTCTGCAAAGTTTGAGCCTATTCTAATTTCCAAGTTGTCAAATACCGTTACCTTGTCAGAGATTTTGGCATCAGACACTGACATAAAAAGGCACCTTTTGCAGCAGTATGATATGCCACCAGGCAGTGTTAAAGACTACCGCTGGAGAGGGATGGGAATTGATAGGATTTTATTGATATCAATGCCATTATCGATTCTGCTTATTGATTCCTCCTGTGAATTTTCTGTGAAGAAAATGTAGACCTTACAGGTTTTCAGGTCAACAACACAAATTTTATTGAGTTTCTGTTATAAACAAGACATAAGTGCTTGTGTAAGTAAACAAATATGAAATTGGTCCACAGACACAGGTGAGCACACTAGAGCGCGGCTTAGGCCGCATTTTCCCGAGTCCGAGACAATTATAACCAAACCTGGCCCAGACCTACAGCTCGGCACTGTGCACACAGTCTATGGAGCGGAGCCTGTGTTGCGTTCAGGCGTTGTCACATAGCTTAAATAACAAATTCCAGCACTTGAATAGGCCGTTTATTCTTTATTCCACTAAATTAGACATCTTTTGTTGGTCAGTCATTAAAACGGAAGCGAGTTTTACGCGCATCACTTGGCAATTTAAAGGTGCATGCTTAATTTAATTAGGGCAAGCCACATGTTGCAAGCTCCGCGATGTAAATATTGCACACGTGTGCTTCGCAATGGCAATGCTTAAAAGATGTACTATTGTTCAGGCCTTGTTTGTGGTGTTTCGCCCTTGCATGTAATTACGGTGCTGCATAAATTGCGTGTCACGCTGTTAGAGTCTTTTTTGGTGAAGTGAAGCCTCGCTTTCGACCACTTCTGTCTCTCCGCCATTACGTCTTCTTTGTTGTTGAACGTGCTGCTGACTGACCAGCGTGACATGCGTCATTGACGTAAAGATTCTGCGTAATGAAAAGAATCGATAAGGGAATCGTTAAGCATAAAGGCTAATGATGTTGATGAATTGAACCAGTTGGAACTGGTTCTTAACAGGAACCGGTTCTCGATTCCCATCCCTACCACTGGATGATGATAGCTTGAAATGCTGCCAGCAACAATGACTGTATGATGCACCACCAGGCAGTGTAAGTTCATAACGCTGCCGATAACACCGTAATATAAGGAGCTGGAAAGTCCCTGTAGTTTGGGTGGGAGGGGTGGTGGATGAGTCCAACAAACCCCAGATTTTCACTCAGGAGCCTGGTGTTCACTTCCTGTATGAATGTTGACCAAAACCATGATATTTATTTCAAAACCTACCCATGTGCTTTTGCTGGGGAAAAAACATAAATAAATACTAGTTGTTTTACCGACGCAAGATTATTTTGAAAAAGCCTGCATAAATTTTATGAGCAGAAAATGTACATTTTCTGTGAAAACAGAAATGTATTTGGAAAAGACACAATGCATGTAACAAGGGTAAATTGCCATCCCAGAACATCAACATCAGATGCAGGAGGACACCTAATGCTTAATATTTAGACATGAAATTCCACTGACAAAACGGTATGATTTGACATGTTGGGACCAGAACATGATGAAACTGTTGTGGTGGGTGCCAGTCATTTATTGACAATAGCAGACTCAATTTCCCCAAAGACTCAAGCCAAGTTCTTTACATAGGCTGTTACAGGCAATCAAAATAGTCCAGGCGGGTCTCAGGTTTTAAGTTATGTTACAATCCTTTCACCCATTGGGAATTAAGAAAAAATCAAACCTTCGCCCCTGGATGAACTGGAAAACCGACTGTGAGTCAGACCTGATTGGCAACATCACTGTTGGACCTCACTGATGCTCTTGTTTCTGAAATGGATCAAATCCCTGCACAAAACAAATATTTCCACCTGTGACAATAACTATAAATGGGAGGTTTCCTGTAAAAGGTTTTCACAGTTGTTGAGTTGTTTTGAATGCTCCCTCGCTCCACAGCAGGACATATTTTTTTTATAAGAATGGAATAAATCTCTGCCACCCTGGCTGCCTTTGTGCTTCACCAGACTGCCTCTAATAAAGTACTCCTGTTGTATTCAGGTATTTCCCCGGGGTTACACTGGAATCAACACTTGTATCTATCTTCAAATGGTCTGTTGCAGCTCTGAGCTCCTTCCATGCTTTGTTTCACTTTGTTTTAACTCTGTGCTGACACTGGAGTACTGTGTGGCTGCAGGCAGGTGAACACAAAACTGTTTTTGCACAGTGGAATCAAAAGACTAAAAGGTCTGCATCTATGCTGGAAGCTAACCATGTTAATCTCTCATCTAAATAATCAAAGTTTGCCATTAAGTACTGAACACTGTGCAGCTGCTTCACTGTTAATAAAACCCCAAATTTCTTGTATTTACAGTGACGCTGCTGCAGGAAGTGTTGGGTTAACATAAACAACATGAGTTTTACTTTTTCACACAAATCTAAGCATGAAAGTTAATGTTGACACTGAAAGTGGTGGACAAGTAACCCTAAATCAAGGTCTACTTGAGCTTGAGCTTTCAAAGGCACCACACAGGTTGTCATTAAAGGATGGTGTTCACTCAGCAGTCAAGAAGACGGATAGAAGCTGTTTTGAGTCCAGCAACTAAACTCTGTCCTGCTGATGAATTTGTGTGATATGACTGAAAGATCCAGAAAAATCAAGTATTTAGACCTTGACTTGCAATTTTTTTTTTGGCTTCTGTAAAACCTAGAAGATTATACCAGCAAAAGCAAACCATCAGAATCACACCTTCAAAATCCAACTTGCCAAATAAAACCCTCAGAATCAAACCTACACAATAAGGCCTTCAGGTGGAACCATAGGATGTTCACTGCTGATGTCTTTCCTGCTGGGAAGCTGCAGCAGATGCTAGTTAATCATGGTGGAGATTTACAGCAGTGAGAAGAGGAGGCAGCTGTTCCACAGACTCCCTCATATCCAATTACCATGATGGCATACTCTACACTGGCTTATAACCGCCTGCTAGCTGCTTATAGCTTGAGTCAAGGTGCCGATCTTCTACATTGTCTTATTTCGTGTCTTTTAAACTCTAATCTCTCTGCTTTACTTAATTCAATTGCTGCCTCTCTTTTTCTCTCCCTTATCATGTTTTTCCATCTACATTTCTTCTGTCAGCTCCTTTAGAGGCAGGCCACGCAATTAACAAACTCTAATTACCTTAAGCTTGTTATTTAGCTTGTTAACATGCATTGATTAAGACCATGTTAAAAAAAAAGTGTATGAGTATGAAAAATACAAATCCTCACTGCACATCATTTACTACTTTGTCCCTTATTACCTCGTCACAGCGGTTGCTGCAGCTGCTAAGAAATGACCATAAAAGTACCTCACTGTAGTTTTGGCATTTGTCTCAGATGAAAGGTTTTAATGGTCATCGGAATGTTGAGTTTTGTGGCCCTGCGGCAGGTAAAACCTTTCAACATCCTGCTGTCTAATTTTAGAGATACATGGTGTCAAAGAGAGGAAACGTTTTCTTCATTCACAAAGAGCCTGGAGCAGAGAGATCCTTAAAATGTCTCACTGTGAAATATGTGGGCCAGTTTCTCAAGTGATTCTCAACTAATACAATTTTAATGCTGCTCTGTTTAACTCATTAGTGCTGTATTTAAGGTACTTAGGGAGGCATTAACATTGACAGACAGAGGGCTTCGATTTAAAGAGGTAGAAAGTACCAAAGTCCATCGCTTCCAGTTTAGAGCATCTGCTATTTTACCCAAATATTTCAATCATTCTTCTTTTCCTCTCCTATGTTTCAGAGGAGAATATTGTACTTGTTACTACATCAAACTGATATTTGAAAAAAAACAAAAACAAAAAACTGGGTACTTTTGAGATTCACATTTTACTTTGAACATCAAACAAATTTGGAAGTTGAGCAGTAAACATCTTCCATCCCCTAATGACCTTTATGGCATTATGTCGTATCTACAGGGATGTATTTGTTGTTTTGTCTCATTGCTTGTTTCTTTGCCTCTGTTTGTGTTATTTTTTTGTTTGTCTTGTACTTTGTTGTGTTATCTGTTTGCTACTTTGTTTTGTTTGCTTGCTTGTTATATTTGTCTGTAACACTGTTGTTTTGTTGTCTCCTACACTGTTGTTTTGATGTCCTCTATTTTGTTGTTTTGCTTTCTCCTACACTGTTGCTTTGTTTGTCTTCTACTTTGCCCTTTGGTTTACCACATTGCTATTTTATTGGTTTGTTCATCTTCTATTTTGTTGTTCAGTCTGGTACATTGTTGTTTTCTTGTCTCCTATATAGTTCTTTTGTTTGTATTTTACTTAGTTGTTTTGTTGTCTCCTATTTGTTGTTTTGTCTTCTACTTTGTTTGCTATTTTCTTCTTTTGTTTGTCTGCTACTTAGAATTTTTGCCAGCTGAAAACACAAAAATTACTACAGACTATTACTACAGACAGCCAGCATTAAGAAACTTTTGAGGAAACCCTTTTGGAAAACCAGAAAACGTTTCCCAGATCTCCTTTAATGAAGACATTTTCAGCCTCACAGCTGTGTTAAAGGTTACAGACACTGAGTCAGTCTGGTAACATTAAGTCATACACTGAGAGCAGACGTATCATTAAGTTCCTCTCAGCTTTGTCCTTCATGTCACATAGAAGAAAAGATACAGCCATGACCTTCTTTTCCTCCTCCCAACCTGACACCGAACATGTTCTTCTTTCAAGGTCTGAAAGCTGCAAGAAGACGTTTTTCCTTTTTTTTCACCTGCTCTGCTTTTTACAAAGAGAAACACAAATGTGCTGAAAAGGTGAACCAGTGATTCATCCAGTAGAGGATTTGCTGTTCTTGTTCATTTATCACACAATCACCTGCCTGAGCTGCAGTTTAACCTCCTGCTGGAAATCCACTCTAACATTTAAGGCTTTAGTGCCTTGCTCAAAGGTACACAGATGTCCAGATTTCCTTGACAAAAGTTACTCAATTTAGTTTACAGGGTTCATTATGATGGTTTGAAAAGAAATGTAATAAAAGCTTGAGTTTTCTTTTAAATTCAATTTGTTAATAGCACTTTGTGACACTTATTAATACTTTTAAAGCAGACTTCATTCCAAAATATAGTCTCTCCACAAAGATGTTCTTGTTAGCAGACAGACCTTGGAGTTGTATGCCTCCGCGCACCAGTCAAGTTGCAGTTACAGTCTACATCTATGTCTGTGAAAATGTAGATGCATCTAAACATCTGTAGATCTGCACAATCAGCACACTTTCAAGGTGCACACCAAAGATTATTGTCACCAATTCAGTATCAAATATATCCCAAATATCAACTCAAACATCAAATATCTCCCCTTCTGTCACTGAGTTACGGTGGCCAATTAAGTGTTTTTGCACAATATTATGATGTCACAATAAGGTTGAGCTTTGACCTTTTGGATATAAAATGTCATAATGTTATCCTATTAGAAATTTGTGTGGAATTCTGTCATAATTAGTGTATGTATTCTTGAGTTATGGCCAAAAACATGATTTGTGAGGGTACAGTGACCTTAACTTATGACCACCTAAATCTAATGTGTTCTTTCTCGAGTCTAAGTGGATGTTTGTGCCAAATTTGAGAAAACTCCCTCAAGGCCTTCTTGAGATATTGTGTACATGAAAATGAGATGGGCACTAGGTCAAGTGACCTTGACCTCTGGCCACCAAAATCTAATCACTTAATCTGGAATTCAAGTGGATGTCTGTTCCAAATTTAAAAGAACGTTCCTTGAGGGGGGCTTTTGTTATCGCATTCACGAGAATAAGACTGATTAAAGGTCACAGTGACTTTTGACCTTCTACCATAAAAATCTAATCAGTTCATCGCTGAGTCGAAGTGGACATTATAGAGATATGGCATTCACAAAAATTAGAAAAACGCGAAGTAAAAATGACCTTGACATTTGACCACCAAGATCTAATCAAAGTGGAAGTTTGTGACAAATTTGAAGAAATTCTACCAAAGTGTTCTTGAGATATTGCATTCATGAGAATGGACCAGCGGGCCAGATGAATGAACAACCCAAAAAACATAATGCCTCGCTCATGGCTATCACTGGCACTGACATAAGAAAACCTCTGAAAATAGACAACTATCTCAGCCAAGAAAACTGCAACATATGCAACACTGATTGGTTGATATGCAATATGAAAGAAAAGCTGGCACACCTTGATTATCTAATACCAAGTCTAAGAATTATCCTGTTGAATGTCAGCCTTTTTACCTCCAGCACACAGATAGATCTCAGGGGATGTTTTTTTCTCAGCGCTGACACAAAGAGAAGAACTTAACTGTGCTAGCACAAACTTAATATTTCAAGTAAAATTCTGCAAGAAAAGGAACTCACTTGACTGTCACCAACAAACTCCAAATGTATGGCAAAGTTTTTGTTTTCCTAAAGGGTGGATATAAACAGGATGAAATGTAAAAAGCTTTACTCAGGAGTGTTCCTGCGGACATTCTAAAGCTTAAGCATAAGCCTCAATATTAGCTTTGAAGCTGCTGCAGAGTCTAAATAACTTGAGTCAGGGTTCGGCTGTAAACAGCTGCTGCAGAGGAAAAGTTAGAAACAGATCTGAGCTGCAGCAGAGATGAGGTTGCTCGGTTTTCTGATGAAGGCCAACATCAGTCCCGGACTGATTATCAATAACAACTGAACATCTGAATATCAATCATGTAAATCATGCAAGAGCTGAACAAACATCAGGTTGAGCCAATAGTTCTTTGAGTGACTAAAAACAGAAAAAAATCAACAGCAAAAGCAACACTACAATAGTGCTCACACCAAGAGCAGGAAAAGTCAATGCGGATAACAAAACTCAATACTTCCACAAAAATGATTTATAATAATGACAGAAAATGTTTTCAAAGGTTCAATCTACACTGCTGTGGAAAAGTTTAGAATTAGCTGTTATACTGATGTTTCCTTCCTTTCCTTCAATACTGGCTATTTACATTTTAAACAGTTTTGGCCCCAAGAGAAAAATGAAACGATTCAAAGTTCCATTGAGTCGATGTCCCCACAGTGTTGCATGACAGAAACTGTTGGAACTTTGATTTTGTTTCTTCAGAAAAAAAGAGACTGCAATAATCCACCCTCTCACCACTGCCTTGCCAGCATCCCATAGCATAGACAGATTCACCTGTCCGTTAACACTTTGTTCCATATGCAGCTTAATCTCTGACTTGATTTGTTCTTTAATTTGTTGATGTTAAGTATACTTGAGTTAAGTCTTCTCAGAGTAGATTTATGCTGGTTACCTTAACAGAGTGGAGTCTGGTCTGAAACGTCAATCACTCCTATGTCACAGTTAGTTATCCTTTGCCTGTCTTTCCCAAAAGCCAAGAAATAATCAATTCTGGAGTATACCGCATAAGGGTGGGAGTAATATGTATAGTCTCTATTTGCAGGGATAAAATCCTTCCACACAACTATAATCACTTTATCCTGCATCAGCCAATTTATTCTTCTAACTGATGGTATCTGGAGAATATATAATACAGCACAATCTAATTTGAGGTGTTTTATGCAACCCTGTCCCACAAAACACAAAAGTTTTCCCCACAAGTATGACACTTACGGGTTAATGTCTCCTTAGCTGAAAGACTTACAAAAAGGTGTTGCACAGAATCCCTTAAAAGATTTTCTTACTTAAGGAACTGGGTCAGAGTTGTTTGTGCCAAATTTGAGGATATTTTCTTTCAAGGTGAGATATCGATTTCATGAGAATGGGACGGACAACCCAAAGGCACAACGAGGCACTGAGGCACATTATGTACATAATCCTTAATTTTTCTTATTTCCATTCTGCATCTCAGCTTATAGTCTATTACAGTACATGTGTATAATAACAAGTCTGTATAATATCACTATATTATAAATTAATTATAAAGCACATACCTTTACTGCATATATTCTGTTTATTATCTATTTTTGCCACTGTATCTGTGTATATTTGATAGGTTACTGTATATATTTTTGCACTATGCGATATATCTTTCTACTCTTGTAAAGAGCACCTGTAACGCCAACAATTTCCCCCCGGGGATCACTAAAGTATCTCTGATTCTGATTCTGAAAAATGTAATACCTCTAGCCACAGTTATTGCTGGTGCAGATCCATAAAAAGTAGAAAACTAGAATGTAATATGAGTAATATTCGGTAGGCTGTACCACCCCAGACCCTCTGGACAGTGGGGCCACAAAAGGCCTAAATTAAAAAATGCACCCTGCCCCAGTGTTGACAAGGTGATTACAGCCTTGCTGCTAGATAATTAATAGAATTGTGGCAGATGTTGTGATTTACTGCAGTTCTGATAAGTTTTCATGTCAGCCTCCATTTTGTTTCATCCAATAAAGCAGAAAAGCTTCTATAAAAGGGGATTTTGGCTCATATAAAAATGACTCCATCTGGGTGGTTAATGGTTTTACTGGGTGCAGCTGGGTTTAACAGCCGTCCTCACAGCAAGGTAAACGGCTATAGGCAAACAGGTAGAGCATTTAATGCGCTCGTTATATGGCAACCATAAAAGTATAAATACTTCAAAGCGAACGACCTTTTCTTACACTGTGGCCTTATGGACAGAGAGGATGAACAGGAAGAACAGGGTGAAGGCATTTGTATTCATTTTGATAAAACATGCAGTGATTATTTTATCATACAACCAGGGGTGGAAGAGGTACTTTTACTAAAGTAAATGTTACAGTAACACAGTATAGAAATACTCAGTTACAAGTAAAACTCCTGCATTGAAAGTTGTACTAAAATAAATAATAATAAGATAATAATAAAATAATAAGCTTCAGAGCATCAGAATGAGAACATCCTGTTTCAGAATAATGTATATTACTGGATTATAATTATTATTGATGCAATAATATGTTCATCACTTCAGTGTTGTAGCTGGTAAAGGTGGTGCTCTTTTTAATGACTTTATATACTGCTGGGCAGTTTAATCTGTAATAATACATCATCATTTATTTCAATCCCTATTCCAAAAAAGTTGGATTGCTGTGTAAAACATGAATAAAACAGAAAAAAATTATTTGCAAATCCTTTGCCATATATCTAATTGAATACAGTACACAGCCAAGATATTTAATGTTTGAACTGATAAACTTCATTGTTTTTTGTAAATATATACTGACTCTGAATTTGATGCCTGCAACACGAGACAGGAGCATGTTAATCACTGTGTGAATTTTCTTTTAATGGCAGGAATTTTCCTTAAACAACACTCAGCAAGTGTTTGGGAACTGAGGATACTAATTGATGAAGTTTTGAAAGTGAAATTATTTCTTATTCTTGCTTGCTATATGACTTCAGTGTCTCAACAGTCTGGGGTCTGTGTTGTGTTTTATGATTCATAATGCTCCACACAAGTTCAGTGGGAGACAGGTCTGAACTGCAGGCAGGCAAGTCAGGTACCTGCACTCTTTTACTACGAAGCCACACTTTTGGAACATGCAGAAATTGTCTCATTGTCTTGCTGTAATAATGTCATCTGGATGACAGCATATGTTGCTCCAAAACCTTTCAGCATTCATGGTGCCTTCACAGATGTGAACTTACCCATGATGCCATGGGCACTAACACACCTCCATACCATCACAGTTGCTGGCTTTGAACTTTGAGGTGGAAACAGTCTGGATGGTCCTTTTCCTAGCCAGACCATAACACACTTTCCACATTTGTAGATGTGTTTACTAATGTTGTGTTCTTGCGAGCCCATGTAGTTATATCCTTCATACAGTCATGTTGGGAGGGGTTGAAGGTCACGGCAATTCAGTGTTGGTTTTCAGCCTTGCTGTGTAGAAATTGCTCCAGATTTTCTTAATCTTTTCATGATATTATGGATTGTTGATGGCTACATTCTTTACAATTGTGCATTGAGAAACTTTGTTCTGAAACAGTTAGACTGGTTGCCCACATAATTTTTCACAAACTGGTGAACCTCATTCCGTCTTTGCTTGTGAAATACTGAGCCTTTTGTGGAAGCTCCTTTCATACCCAGTCATGATACAATCACCTTTTACGAATAAACTTGTTTACATGTAGAATGTTACGTGTTTTTTGAGCATTCCACAACTTCCCCAGTCTTTTACTGCCCCTGTCCCAAATTTTTTGGAACGTGTTGCAGGCATCAAACTCAGAATGAGTTTGCATTTTACAAAAAATAATGAAGTTTATTAGCTTGAACATTAAATATCTTGGCTTTGTACTGTATTTAATTAAATGTAGGCCAAAAAGAATTCACAAATCATTGCATTCTCCTTTTATTTACATTTTACACAGCGCCCTAACTGTTTTGGAATCAGACTGTTGATGATAATATTTTGTATCAAAAATCTGAATCTGCGAAGTAACTAAAGCTGTGAGATAAATGTAGTGCAGTAAAAAGTACAATATTACCCTCTGAGATGTAGTGGAGAAATAGGAGGACATACTCAAGTAAAGTGAAAGTACTTCAAAACCCACCACTGTATACGATACTGTACAGCTATTTTCCATATTTTATTTGGACTTTTCTGCATTAAACTGTATCTATAAAAGTCTGTCAGTGTTTCAAACAGATGTTGAACTACTGAAGAAAAACTACAAAATGTCACCATGAGGTCACTTTCTGTTTTAAAGTTTCCCCTCCTTGCTGAGAGAGAACGAGGACAGCTTCGTAAATAACTCAGAGATGTATTTTTAGTGTTTAACCTTCAGCATGATTCCGGGCTGTGATTCTCTGGATCAGTAACAACAGACACACATATACAGATGGACACATACAGTAATTGTGTCTTATGGTATCTGAGGGTCTGATGTGTCTCGTTATTCTCTTTTCTCCGAGTGAAGCCGTCACCGCGGAGACTCTGAGCGAAAACACAGCAGCTCCTCTCTGTCTAAACATCCACATCAAAGCTCTGCGAGTCACTCGGCCTTCAAATTAACCTTTAGCCGGCGGCGGGCAGGATGATGGCGAGGAGCGCTAATGTTGTGTGAAGCTGCAGGAGTGGACTGGCTCAGACTTTAAAGCAGAGCCACAGTCAGAGCGAGCGGGAGTTTAACACTGAGGCGACGACAGTGATTGGTCCTGAGAGTACAGATGAGAGGCTGAATACTGAGAGACAATCAGCTGTCTACAGAGAGTCCTACACGGCAGTAAATAATGTAAAATATTATAACAAGTAACAAGTAACTAGAACTTGTTGGATCTATTCAGGATAACTTGAAAGTCCTTCAGTGACGAGTGAATTACACGTGGTCTTAGATACTGATTAATAAATTTCATAGGGTTTTGACAAAATGGCTGCCACTTTGAATAAAGGATCTAAATCACCTTCTGAACTTATGTAAGTGTAAGAGTACATGGATGATACAGAATTTTAACGATTATGTCCATGATATTGCACTTAATGTTCCATTGATGTACCACTGGTGATTCCATTTCAACGTTTATGGAGATAGATTTGTTTGGATGGTACTGACTTCTGGTCTATTTACAATGTATAAAATGCTGCACCCTGCTTTCGTCCCCCCATCCCGCAACATCAATGTTTACTGTTGCCATGGCAACATATGCCGTTTCAGTAGCTAACGTTAGCTTAGCGCAATCAACATATAAACAATGAACAATAAAAAACAATACGACATTTCTAAACAAAAACAGCTACCAACACCAACAGCTGTTCTATCACAGACCTTAACCAGGGTGTTGCCACTTGTCATATCTTACAACAGTTAACATAACCTCACTGAAACGATGTAACCTAACTAAACACGGTGCGGTTCAGCACAGACATTATAACTACAATATTGTAATGAATTACAACATTCATTTTCTGTAACTGCTTTTCCTCTTGGGAATTGCGGAGGGCAGCTGGCATTGGGCGAGAGGCAGGGTACACCCTGGACAGGTCGCCAGACTATCACAGGGCTGACACATAGAGACAGACAACCATTCACACTCACATTCACACCTAAGGTCAACTTAGTGTCACCAATTAACCTGCATGTCTTTGGACTGTGGGAGGAAGCCGGAGTACCCAGAGAAAACCCGCGCTGACATAGGGAGAACAGTCAAACTCCGCACAGAAGGGCTCCCCCACCCTGGGTTCGAATCCCCCACCCTGGATTACCTCTTGCTGTGAGGTGACAGTGCTAACCACTACACCACCATGCCGCTGGGTGAAGTATTCCTTTAAGTAAATCACGTCACAATTGAGTAAGATGTGTCTAAAGTGTGGGTCACACTGTAGGATATTAACTTTGGTGAGTGGAACAAGATCAAAGCATTGTGATTTTAACATAACGCCAAATTTATTAGGTGTGGCAAAACAATAAATCTTTGCCCATAAAGCTGCCACTACTATGCATCAAAAAACTTAAAAGAGGAGGAGAGTGTTTAGCCAGTTGCAATAAAGTAAGAAAGACAAAATAACATATAAACATTGTGAAGCGAGTTTGAAGTAAACAGGTTTTTAGCAGTAGTGTTGCACTCGCCCATCTGTATATTCTGAGTCCTTTTATTTTATGATTGTTTAGTTTGTATGTGAGGGTCGCAGCAGACACACTGTGAGAATTTGTTCCTAAATTTCGAACACAGTTTGAATTGTGATGCAGGCTCTAGATCAGCAGTCTGTGGACGTGTCTCACAGTGACACCTAACATCATGGTTTGTGATTGATGACTAAAGATTCCACCTCGCTTCTCTCTCAACTGTCAACTTTCATTTAGAGACAACCCACAATCACACAGTGAGAGATGGCCTTTAACTAAGCTGTACCAGGAAATGTGACAACAGGAGCAGCAGTAAAGATAGAAGTATGAGACACAGTTGAAGATGTAGTAGAACTGAGAGGCACAGAGTAGTTCCTTTGGTAACAACAGTCGAAGTTGTTAAAGCAGTAGTGGTAGTCACAGTTCTGGTCACAGCATTTGCATCAGTAGTAGCAGAGGTAATATAAGTGGTACTACATCAGAAGTAGTAGTGGCGGTGGCAGTACTTGTAGTGTCAGAAGCAGCACCATGACCAGTGGCAGTACTTGCAGTAGTATCAGAAGCACTGGCACTATGACCAATGGAAGTGCTTGCAGTAGTATCAGAAGCACTGGCACTATGACCAGTGGCAGTACTTTCAGTAGCATCAGAAGTAGTGGCACTATGATCAGTGGCAGTAGTTGTATTAGTAGTAGCAGTAATAGTTGTAGTATTTGTTGGGTATGTTCAAAATTTTGGCATTAAATCAAAGTTCAAGCTACAAAATACAGATAAATGATGAGTCACACACACACTTTATCCTCCTCTACTCTCATTATGTTCATTACATCTCTCACTCTCTCCATCCGACTGTCTCCATCCGCCCACCACATCCTGAGGTTGACATGAAACGCTGCTGAAGTAGACCCCTCTATTAGAAACGCCACAGAGACGTCCACACCGCCGGCCTGTGAAACCACAAACACTCTGTAACATACAGCTCATTAAACACAACTGACGTCTTCACACCGACGACTGTGTTTGTGTGTGTGTGTGTGTGTGTGTGTGTGTGTGTGTCTTCATTAGTAAGGGATTTTTTCTCCCTGCGATTCTCTGCAGACAAACACCATTACAGGAAAATACACAGTGTAGTAGAGTAAATACACAACATGAACAACTGTTTTTGTTAGCATTAGCCACACATAGGAAAGGCTTTGTTACTAGTTAAGGTTAGTGTTATCCACAATTGATAAATGCTGTGATACTAGTTAAGGTTAGCATTATCCACAAATGATAAATGCTGTGATATTAGTTATGGTTAGCATTAACCCCACATAGTAAATGCTATGATATTAGTTAGGGTTAGCATTAGCCACACATAGTAAATGCTTTGATACCAGTTAGGGTTAGCGTCATCTGTCATGTCGTCCATCTTTATATACAGTCTATGAGCTAAACAAAGTACCATTATAATAAAGTTGCTTAAAGTTGTCATAATCACATAAAGCACAACCAGTGGTGCTTATATTTTGAAGCACCTAGCTCATCTCGGGCAGAAGGTGTTGATGTTTTTGCTGTTAACTTGAAGCTTCCGGTCAACGGTTGTTGTTAGC